>NW_027458604.1:0-69671 GCF_050624435.1 Tenrec ecaudatus | reverse complement strand
CCTATACAACACTCGGCTCTAGGAGGCGCCTTGGAAAACCATAAAAGCCCTAAAAGAGGGGCAAGGAGGAAGCCCAAGTCTTTGATTTTCCCTGCTGTGCTTTCAGTGTTGAAATGTCTGTGCACGGAGCCTTTGAAATTTCAGAATCAGAGAGTGGATTCACAAGCCAAGCTCCTGCTTTATTCTTCAATGCATTTGGGCCCAGCTTCTCCTTGGTGAGACATGTAACAGAAATTCTGGACTTAGGAGCCACTTGGTCCTTGGACACTAGGAGATTTCAGTGGAATCTGAAACAGGGCTCTAACCACCAGCTGGACCGGCCTAGGAAGCCCAAGTATTCATTCTCCCAAACACCAACCTCCCGTTGCTCTTCATCTGCCTGCACCTTGTTCAGCTTTAGTTGTCCGTGGAAGCGTTTGGCACCCATCTGATGCTTCGGAACCCAGAAAGGAGGAAAGGTAAAACTGGGATTCAAATGAAACAGACTTAAGCAGGACCATAGCCAAGATGTGCCCAGGGCTCCTCGCAGCATTTGTCACCTTCATTTCCCTCTTCGGACTCAGACGTGGCAAGGTTCAGAAACAAGCTTTACCAGAAAGAACAGCTGTGAACCCAGCCTGCTTCCAAGTGAGAAAAAGCCCTTTACACATGAGTTCCTGAGGTCAGCCCAGCCCTGTGCGTCCCCACCCCTCCCAGAGTCCCTGGCTCTCTGGCGAAGCATTAAAGCAAGTGGAAGCAGAGATTTGCTCAGAATAAAAAAATCGTTTTTCACAATAGCACGGCACGTTCTGGATGGCAATCACGGCTGCACAAACCATATCCGTCCTCCAGCCATAATGTTGGCGCCTCAGTGACCATGCACATACATTGTGTGGCGAGACTCAGAGCCTATTCCATTTGTGGTCAATTGTTTCCTCCCTCTCCATACTTTGCACTTAGGAGACATGCTCTCTGGAGGTGGTTGAGGCTTGTCTTGTCACCAATAATCATCTCCTACACCTTCCTTTACAGTCACTAATTTGATGTGCTCACTCAAAGAAATGCCAATAATATGAGGTTTCAGAGGAGAGCTCCTAGAGCTCCCCCAGACAACAAGGAGGCCGAGTGTCACCGTCATTATCCTGAGCTGGGAGGGGGCACTAGTGTTCTGGAAGCTGGGGATCCGTCACTGCCTGCCCGCCGCACAGACAGAGCAGGTGCTGGTTATAATTGCTTCTAGACGTCCTGCCATGCTGAGTTGAAAGTCAAACCCGTAAACGCTGCCCGACTACAATAACACTGGAGTACACAGACATTTCTGCATCATTGCTGGGTGAAAATATACTGAGTGGAGTTGGATGAGATGGCAGCAAGTGCCTAAGGAGGGGATGCTGTGGGAATACCAACAAGAGACTGTCAGTCGCCGTTTCCTCCTCTCTTCTGCTTTTTACCCCCTTTCTTTCAGGCCCAAAGGACATGACAAATATGTAAGGAAACAAATTTGTTCATTTTTAGAGGAGTCTCCCACCCCACCCCACCCCACCCCACCCCACCCCCATCCAACTCTGGCCTCCTTTGAGCAAGCCAGTAGAACTTTTTTTTTTTTTAAACCTGGCTTCTACTATGGCAATTTCCGGAGTTGCTATGTGGCTGTGTTTAAAAGTCGCCTTTGGGATCCAGAGCACAATCCTTGTCACAAAGGCATTCTCCCAGTCCCAAATAGCAATGCGACCTCCTTTCAGAAGGTTGTTCTTGTTTCTGTAGACCCAGAAAGGAGTTCAAGCTGTTGATCTTGACCGTGGTTGTCAAGTCAGCCTCTCATGGGCACCTCATGGGAAGCGGAGCAAACTATGCCAGTCTGTGCTATCACCAGGGCTGGGAAGGGAAGCCAACCGTGGAGGGCCATAGGTCGATGTGTGGATGGAGATAATCAGGTCTTTCGTCCTTATTCTATTTCAGTCTGGAAACATCACTGAAGCCTGCTCAGTGTCATAGCAACACACAAACTTTCACTGACAGTCTGGGGCACATTGGCTGCAAATCGAACCCGGGTCTTCCCGGTGAAAGACGATGAGAGATCTACCACTGAAGCACCGTGACCCTCACCTCAAACCAGGGCAGTCATTTCCCACAGATCTACCAGAGTTCAAACCAGACCACAATGCGTGATGACTGAGATTGCCACCAGAATCTGATACTGATGCAGAAAAAAACCTAACTACCATTTTATTGACTCCCACTCATACCGGCCCAATAGGACAAAGAACTGCCCCTTTGGGGTTTTGAGACTTTAAATCCTTACAGTAGCGGTTCTCAACCTGTGGGTCGCGACCCCTCTGGGGATCAAATAACCCTTTCACAGGGGTCAACCAATTCATAACAATAGCAAAATTACAGTTATGAAGTAGCAATGAAAATAATTTTATGGTTGCAGGTGACCACAACATGAACTGTATTAAAGGGTGGTGGGGGCATTATGAAGGTTGAGAACCACTGCCTTACAGAAATAGACAATCTCATATTTCTCCCACGGACGGGCTAGTCAGTTCAAACCCCCGACCTTGCGATTAGCAGCTTAATGCACAGTCCACTACACCACCTGGGCTCCTAATGCTATAATAAGAGATACTATTGTTAGATCTCTCCTGGGAGAGATATACCTCAGGCCTTGGCTTCGCGCGAGAAAGAATTCAATTCGAAGCCTGGATTGTGATCCAAGTGGGTTTTTTGAGAGAAGAAGTTTCAGGTTTACACAGGCACCTCGGGGCCCCTCACGGGGCACAGCCTACCTAGAAGCTGCTAGAGAGAAAGTCACTCAGTGGGCTCCGGGATCCTGCCTTTTTTTCTTTTTAAAAAAATCGTTTTATTAGGGGCTCATACAACTCTTATCACAATCCATATATACATCAATTGTGTAAAGCACATTTGTACATTCATTGCCCTCATTATTCTCAAAACATTTGGTCTCCACTTAAGCCCCTGGCATCAAGTCCTCATTTTTCCCCTCCCTCCCCGCTCCCCCATCCCTCAAGAAACCTTGATAATTTGTGAGTGGTGATACTGAGAGGGTTGTGGGAGGGTGGATTGGAAAGAGGGAACTGATTACAAGTATCTACATGTGACCTCCTCTCTGGGGGACAGACAACAGAAAAGTGGGTGAAGGGAGACATCGGAGCGGTCAAGATCCTGCCTTTTCAATTCCTCCATAGGGAGGCATGGTTGACGGTCATGGTCAACCCCAATGGCTGGATTGAATTCACCTTGCCCAGATGGGCCAATCCAGGTGTAATGCCCACCTAGGTGTACCACCCCTTCCTGGCCGGAAGTTTGAACCTGAGCATATGTAATGGATGACCCAGTCCCTATGCTAAACCACCTAATAGTATTTGCAAGATGCCAAGCACCGTTCTAAGCTTTTTGTGTATAATAATTCAATTATTCCACTTAACAAGCCTATGTGTGGACTCTATTTGGCCTCCTTTTACAGATGAAAAATCAGTGGCACAGGATGATAAAGTCATGAGCCTAGGACCACACAGTGAGGAAGTGGGAAGGAGAGATTTGGACCCAGGCTGCAGAGCCCATGCCTTGGGTGCCTACAGCTGCCATGTAGGACACAGAAAAGCATGGAGCAGACTCGGCGTAAGACATTAGGGAGTTGGGAGGACTGTAGCATGGATGTATGTGCTATGACTTCATGAGAGTAGCTGCTACTCAGATCCAGAAGAGAATACAAGCCTTTTGCAAAAATTATTTTTGCCAAGAGAGGGTGGAAAACTGCATCTTGTGCGAAATCCCCCCAACCTGCACATGTGCATAGCTATTTCAGAAGGTTCCAAACAATGTGTGCTGTGCGGCAAACCAAACTGAGCTCAGGGGGAGCTGGTCTGTGGGTTATGTTAGCCAGAAAGTGAGCAGTTTGAACTCACCAGCCACCACTCCAAGGGAGAAAGAGGAGGCTTTCTGCTCCCATGGACTTACAGCCTTCGAAGAGGCAGGGAGCATTTCCATGCGTCCTATGATTAGGATCTCAGAGGGTGAGGGTGGAGTTGGTTGAGACCTGTCTTCAGGGCATTTCCCAGAAGGGCTTCCTGCAGTGGCTCTGCCTTCAGGAATGTCTGATGACCTTGAGGGCAGCAAAGTCCTAAACACACTCGGGCAGTGGTTCTCAACCTTCCTAATACAGGTCCTCTTGTTGTGGTGATGACCCCCTCCCCCAACCATTAAATGATTTTCTTGCTACTTCATCACTGTAATTTTGCTACAGTTATGAATTGGGTGAGCCCTGTGAAAGGGTCATATGACTCCCAAAGGGGTCGCAACCCACAGGTTGAGAACCACTGCACTAAGGGTTCCCCTCCCAGACAGCCCTACCAGTGTCTGGTGTGCATAGTTCTGTGAGGTGAGAGAAATGGACTTAGTGTCTGCTTCTGGTGACAGTTGATGTGGGTGGGCTTTCTCCCTATGTCAAATCCCTCTCAAGCCATTTGTCACCACAACAGAGGGAGCCATGCACAAAAAAGCAAGAAGAGGATGCAGCACAGCAAAACAGCAAGCAGAACAAAGATTGAATAAGCACAATTCACTTCAATCATGAATCAGGTGCCCTTGAGATGTGAGGAAGACCCCAGTCTAGTGACATTAGATCAGGTTTAGGGATTGAGTGAAGCGACCCCTCTTGGCTCCCCTCAGCCCCTATTTTGCTTTCCCACTGACCCTGACCCTTGCATCGTGATTGGTCCTTATTCCAGCATGATGGTTGGTTTCATAACCACGGCATATGGGAATGTGTTAGTCGATAGGTTATACTGGCACAGCCTCTGGAATGGGTAAGTGAGGAGGCGATTTGGGCTCGCTCATGCAGACCTCTAGTTGTCCTTGACATGCCTGGTAGAATGGATCATGTGAAGTGATTTGAGATCGGCGTTGAGATCTGATAGGTCATGCAGACTTCTAGCTGTTCCTGGCAGTACCCTATTTTAAGGAAACAGAATGTTTGACGTTTAAGTCGTATTTGAGCTTAAATTTTGAGCAATAGGCTGTGGCTCACAGTGAGAGTCTATGTGGAGACCCTACATCCATTTTGAGGGGCCACAGATTCAGCCACCATTGAGTTCTTTCTTACTGCTGACTGGCAGTGGAAAGCTTGTCCCTCAGGCAGTGTGCTTGCATCCACTCCCCGGGCCACACTCAACGATATACGGTAGTGTGCATATCCCAATGAAGGTCCCGCTCATGCTCTCACAGGCCCTCCTGAAACTCCATGAATTGATCTGTCTTCAGTCACAATTTTGTGACAAAGTTGTTTGTTTTCTATGTCTTATTTAAGTTTTCAGGAGCCCAGGTGGTAATGCTGGATAGTGTTGGACTATTAAGAGCAAGGTCGCTGGTTCAAAGCCAAGTCATTCCACAGGAGAAAGATGAGGTTATTGCTTCCTGTAAAGGTAGCAACTTCAGGATCCCTACACAGAGTCACTATGAATCAGAGTCAGCAGGACAGAATGGGTGTCATTTTATTTAAGTCACTGTGGCTGTGGGTCCTTACGACACCATTGTGGCCTCATGCGGATGCTCTCCTTCATCCAGAACAGCAGTTTGTGCCTTTTTCTTGTGTAAAACTTAGCAAAGGAGTTCCTAATAAAATATAGTTGGATTGGGAGTCTTTTCCCCCTCAAAACAAAGTAAATACAAAAATAGAAACGAGACTATGGTGCTAATAACCAGTTGGAGAGTTGAGAGAGCTGAACTCTCAATCCTGATAGAAACCCATTGTGACTGAGCACCTGCTCAAGGTCATCCACAGCCTATGAGGTTGAGCCTATGTGTTGGGGAGTAATTGTGTACATAAAGTTAACCATTTCTCTTTCTAAAGATTCTGTCTAAAGCTTACTTTAAATAATAAGTTTTCCCCTGGGCTAGGTAAAGTTCAGGGAGTTTAACCCCCTAGTATCCACCCCCTCTCAGCATTCATCATGTTAGGCCAGAGGAGGCGAATCACACCCACTACCCAGGGAGCACTGCTTCCAAAAGCACATTGCCTGTGCCGGGGCAGAGGGGAGGTACCCGGACCAGAAATGCTGACAGAGTGGAACCAGAGAGCTCAGCCCCCAGCTTCCCGAGGGAGCAGCTGTGATGGTTCACTTCTGGATGAATATGTTTAAGCAAAGGCCAAGGGCATGACTTGGGCAGCACGAAAAGCAGATGTGCAGAGGTTGTTCACTGCATTCCAGAAGTTCACACACTCTCCGGAGGCTCCTTGGCTCAATGGCAGGAAGTCATTGGTGGCTTCCACCTTCAATCCCAAAAGGTCACTGCCGTCCAGTGGATTCCAACCACAGTGACCCTGTATGGAGTTTTCAAGACTGTAAATGTTCATGGGAGCCAGCAGTCTCATTGTCCCCCTTGGGACAGGGAGCTAACAGCCCGTTTTGCCACCAGGGCTCCTTCCTCTCTAATTCTGGATCCAGTCCCTCTGAATATCCTGCCCTGCCCTTTTCTAGGCTTCTAAAATGCGTTCCACGCTGCTTATGTTAGTCTGGGTGCATTCGAGAAACAAATCCACAGAAACACGTATGTATAAGAGAGTTGTATGTAAAGGGTGAGTGCACATCAAGAAAACATGCTCACATGTGCTTATGCACCCGCTTTGTCTTCAGCGATCATGTTGGTGTAGGCTGGTGTGCTTTTTCCATGTGGACTTTGTTGTTTCTTATCTACATGGCCCCCTGTTTATCTTCCAGCCTTTAAGACCCCAGATGCTATATGCTTTGATAGCCGGGCACCATGGTGCTTAACTACTACACCACCAGGGTTCATTAGCATGTGACTTATCTCCTGTCATTCACACTAGATGCTCAAAATAGCAGGAGACCAGGTTTCTCCTTTGTGGCCACACCAGGTACTGACAGAACCAAGAACAGAGACACAGTTATATATCTTGACTATCATTTGCATATTATATGCCAGGAATCCCTAGGAAGTGTCTTGGAATTGTTCTACTCTGGTTCAAATTTCACACACCCTCCCAGTTTCCATACTGACTCTGCCAAACCCCTAGTAACTGATTTGCACCTCCTATCAACTTGGAGAAAACACCCTAGGCATGATATAGAAGTGGACATGCTTGGTACCCAGAAAACCTGTTCAGTGTTTTGAGGGCGGCTCAGCAAACAAAATGGGCACAGTGATTAAGCATTCAGCTGCTAACACAACACTCAACTCTGTAGTGGTTCTGCAAGAGAAGGATATGGTAGTTGACCCCCCCAAAAGAGTTACAAACTTGGAAACCCTACAGGTATTTGTATAGGGTCGCTATGTGTTCCAATTGAGATGATTGTCATAGGTTGGGTTTGGTTCAACCCGTCTTACTGAGGAGACTCCTTCTTTACACGCAATCAGTTACTTTAGAGGAAAAAGACATGCCTGTCCCAGAACAATCCAAGGACTGGTAAAGGCAACACCCACAAAGACACTCCCTCTGCCTGCCTAACTCTAAAATGCTGCCCATAAAACACTCTGCCTGGTAATATCTGGACAGCACACTGGGAAGGTGCAGCAAATGTGTGTTGAATGTATGAGGCCATTTCATAGTTTGGTTGCACGATCAGGGTGTCTGTCATAAAGCCCATCTCTTTGACTCCACCTCTCAGCAGAGATGAACACAAGCTTCCCGTTTTTTGCTCGGCAATGTCCTTGTCAAATAAAAGTTCCTTGTAGATCAGTAACTTGCCACAGAGCAAAAGATATGGGAAGAGGCTCATCTTTCTCCTGGCTATGAAATAGAATGGCAAGCCCCTCCCTTCAACACACACACACACGCACGCACACACACACACGCGCACACACACACCCCTGCCTTACAACTACATTCGGTTGATTAGCAAACAAAGCTCTACAACCCAACTATGTGTTTTTCTTCTCCAGAGGAATGACGGACTTATATACCCTGCATTGTCTTTTTTTTAATGGAATTGCCCCAGTTCTCCTCACCTTTCCTTAGATAGTGCAGTGAACTATTAGATGACTGCAGGTATTGAAAACTAGTATTGATTTCCAGTTTGTGTCACCTTTGGCTTTTAGCACCCTCCACTTCTCTAGTAAGCTTTCCATTGCTTTGGGGAAATTTTCTCTCTCTGAATTTATTATGTGAGGGTGGTAGTGTAATAATCAATGTGCCTATGGAGGACTATCCTTCATGACCTAAACTCATTAAGGGGCAGTGCCTGATGGAGCATCAGGTTGGAGGAAGGCCTATTAACAACCTGCATTATACAGATGACACAATTTTGCTGAAAATGAGAAGGACTTGATTCACGTGCTGATGAAGATGAAGGATTAAAGCCTTCAGTTTGGATTATGACTCAATGTAAAGAAAGCCCAGACCCTCACAACTGGACCTATTGATAACATCATGATAAATGGAGGAAAGATCGAAATTGTCAAGGATTTTGTCTTGCTTGAATCCACAATCAATTCTCATGGAAGCAGCAGAGAAGAGAACAAATGACACATTTCACTAGTCAAATCTGCTACACGAGACCTCTTTAAAGTGTTGAAAAGCAAGAGATTACTTTGAGGACTGGGGCGGGTTGACCCAGGCCATGGTATTTTCAACTGTCTCATATTCATGTGAAAGTTGAAACCTGAATAAGGAAGACCAAAGAAGAATAGATATATTTGATTAGTAGTGATGTAAAAGAGTAATGAATGTACCATGGACTGCCAAAAGAACAAACCCATCTAACTTGGATGAAGTACAGCCAGAATGTTCCTCAGGGCAAGGATAATGAGACTTCGCCTTAACTTTGACATGTTGTCCGGAGAGATCAGTCCCTGGAGCAGGACATCGTGTTCTGGAAAGTAGAGGGGCAATGAAAAAGAGGAAGGCCCTCAACAAATGGGATTGACACAGTGGCTGCAACAATGGGCTCAAACTTAAGAACAACGGTGAGAATGGTACAGGACCGGGCAGTGTATGACTTTGTTGTATGCATGGTCACAATGAATCCAAACCCTCCCTATGACACTGAACAACAACAACAACAACCTGACTGAATCCTCTAGGAGGACTCTTGAATGTGAGAAAAATGGAACGAAGCCAGAGGAAGGATTGGAGGATGTCTTAAGTTCCTGTCTTAATCTCCTTAACCAAAAATTATCCAACAAGTCAGTAGCCTTAAAACACTTTTCCCCCTGCTTTGGAGCTTACAGGTTCAAATTTGGGGTGCGACTCTAGGTCAGGGTCCTTCTTTGTGGATACCAGAAAGTTCCTTGGCATTCCTCGCTATCTTTCTCCCCGTACTGTGTGTTACTGGGTCTATCCTGGCCTTTAACTCAGAAGTGTTTAGGTTTAGGCTCAAGCCTATTCTCATATGGCCTCATTTATTTTAACATTTTATTAGGACTCATACAACTCTTATCACAATCCATACATATTCATATATCAATTGTATAAAGCACATCTGTACATTCTTTGCCCTAATCATTTTCTTTTTTTTACATTTTATTAGGGGCTCATACAACTCTTATCACAATCCATACATATACATACATCAATTATATAAAGCACATCCGCACATTCCCTGCCCCAATCATTCTCAAAGCATTTGCTCTCCACTTATGCACTTTGCATCAGGTCCTCTTTTTTTTTCCTCTCTCTCCCCGCTCCCCCCTCCCTCATGTACCCTTGGTAATTTATACATTGTTATTTTGTCATATCTTGCTCTATCCCGAGTCTCCCTTCCCCCCCTTCTCTGCTGTCCATCTCCCAGGGAGGAGGTCACATGTGGATCCTCGTAATCAGTTCCCCCTTTCCAACCCACTCACCCTCCACTCTCCCAGCATCGCCCCTCACACCTTTGGTCCTGAAGGTATCATCCACCCTGGATTCCCTGTGCCTCCAGCCCCCATATGCACCAGTGTACAACCTCTGCCCTATCCAGCCCTGCAAGGTAGAATTTGGATCATGGTAGTTGGGGGGAGGAAGCATACAGGATCTGGGGGAAAGCTGTGTTCTTCATCGGTACTACCTCGCACCCTGACTGACCCATCTCCTCTTCTAAACCCCTCTATGAAGGGATCTCCAGTGGCCATACGGCTTCATTTATATTACAAAAGAACTCTCTTCTTTTCAAACAGGATCATGTCCACCAAGGTTCAAATTTCTCACATATTTTGAGGGGGCTACAGATCAATCCATAATGGTTCTTTTGGGTAGCTGTAACAAATGGCTACCAATCGAGTGACTTAAACAGCAGGCATTTGTTCTCTCACTTTTCTGAAGGACAATGGGTTAAAATTAAGGTGTGGGCAAGATTCATTCCTTCTGAGAACTCTGAAGGAGAATCAAAGTAGCCTCTCTCTGCTTCCGGTCACTGCTGCTAATCCTTGATATTTCTTGGCTTATAGATGCACTGATCCAATCTCTGCCAGTGTCTTCACACGGGGTCTCTGTGTGCCCACTCCTCTTCTTATAAGAACACACCAATCAGTGCATGTAGTATCCATCTGAAATCTAAACCCAGAAAGATGGAGCTCTTGAAATACTTATCTAAGCACATCTGCCAAGACCTCCTCTCCAAGTAAGGCCATAGCCTCAGGTCCCATGTGAACATGAATGGGTGTGTGTGAATGTGATTTAATGTACTACAGAGGGCACGCTTTGGCCTCAGGAGGAGTGTTTCGCCATTACCTGCTTCACAGCCCTGAGATTGCCCAGGCATTTGCCACATTTTCTTGTCTTCCCAACATTTATCCACCATTAGGCCTTTTCCCCTAAGTTAGTCAAGCATCAGTTTCTGTCACTTGTGATCATGACCCTCCCTCCCGCCCAGGTCACAAATTTAAAGTGACACAGGCAGTTTCTTTAATGGGCACTATGTTATCCTGACTAGCAAGCATTGCTAAGGAGGGAGGATGAATCAGGGAGAACCCGCTTGCTTCATCTAGCTTCGGGGCAGTCCACAGAGGATTGATCCCTGAGCCACTAACGAATTTTGCAACTGTCACAGAACAATGCAAATAAGTAAGATCCACATCTACTGAACACCATCATGAGGTCAAACTGTGTGTAAATAAATGCCTGTTTCAAAGAGTGAGTAAATCCTAAGGTAAGGAGTGACAGGGCTTTGTTGCCAGTATGTTAACCAACTGCACCACCCAGGGACTCCTCCATGTGACTAAAGAATTTCTTAAGGACTTCCCCCACAGACCCAAACCAAAACCAAATCCACTGCCATGGGGTTGACCTCATATATGGCACAATAGACTGGCTCTGCTGATTTTCAGAACTGCACATCTTTACGGGAGCAGAAAACCCTCATCTTTCTCCCAAGGAGTAGCTGGTGGGTTTGAACCATTAACTTTGCCATTAGCAGCAGCCCAACTATTAACCCAATATACCACCAAGAGTGGTTCAATTTGGAAAAATAGTATGTGATCACCTATCTATGAAGGGAAACCCCTCTCATAGAGTGCACTTACACAAATGAGAAAGAAATGAGTCCCCAAATGCCCGTCTTAATCAACAATCTGGGGAAGGGTGTTCTGGGAAGCAGCTTTCAAATGTGCCTGGAGATTATAAAATTAATCAACCTAATCCCTGTTTTAAAGAGCCCTGGTGGTACAATGGCTAAGGACTGGGTGGCTAAACAAAAGGCTGGTAGTTTGAACCTACCCATGGGCTCTAAAGGGGAAAAGACTTGACGAGCTGGTCCCATAACGATCTCAGCCTAGGACACCTTTGGGGGCAGTTCTACTCTGTCCTGTAGGGTCACTATGAGCTGACATCAACTTAAAGACACACAGCACGTTTGACTCTACGTCATTTGTTGATAGAGTTTGTGCAGAGCATTCTGAGTAGAAAACAGACTCAGGGGCATCTGACATCAACCAGCAACAGTCTCTTTCCTTGAGAAAGACTGTGGAAAGGGATGAAGAGGGAGCTTCCAAAAGCGTGTGGGAAAATGATACGAAAAAATAATGGAATTTTGCCATGAGCTTTTTGAAGCTCTCTTCATGAGAGCTAGTCCTCCATGGAGGTTTCTAGAAAAGTGAAACATGAAGGAAGAGGCTGGTAAGTCCCACTGAACAATTCCAGGGGAGATTGGGTCTTGACTCAGAGTACTTGAGCATTCTGGCTTATTCCTCAAAGTAGCAAATCAGACTAGACCAGGTTCTGAGACTCAGGGAAGGCAAATAAGACACACCAGGCCCATGATTCAGACTTATGGGGAAAGTCACACTGGAGAGGGAAGGCCTCTTTACCTTGTGTGCCTGACAAGTGTCTCATTTGCATCATCTAAAACCCAGCCCTGGAAAAAAGGCTAACAGTACCAGCTTCAAACTTGTATTTGAATCTTGTCTCTGTCACTTATTAACTTAGCCACCTTAAATCCCTTCCTCTAGTTTTCCATCTGTAAATGAGGCATAGTTCCAATCATAGGGCCTTCAGTAAATGGCTATTATTAGCTAGGCATGCACTCCTGTGATCTAGGCGAGAGTTCTCAGCCAGGTTTTTGTGGGAGCTTGTTCTTCAGGGTATTGTCATAGATGAGTGTGTCACCCAGATTCCTCTCAGGGCCAAGAGACTGATTTCCCCAGCTGCCGAGAGAGCCACTGATAGAAAAGGTCCCAGCTGTCTGGCCCCTATCAGGATTGCCTCAGCTGATGAGAGCTCATCCAAGGTCTGCTCCTTCCCCAAACTAACCTTCATCCAACGACTTGTCAATGTAGGGGTATAAATGGCATAGTGGAGGCATTTGACCCCCCTGTAACTTCACAAAAGGCAATGGAGGAAAATCAAGATAAACAACCCAAGGCTGATTCCTATGAGACAGAGATCAAAATGCCTCCGCCCTCCTTTCTTTTCACAGTTTCTGACACCACCCATCCCTACCATGACACTCTCTTCTTCTCTGCTGGGTTTGATAATCCTTAAGTGGCAATGGCCACACAGAACTCGCAAACAATACTTATGTTTCTGGGGTTAATTGGGGACCTAGCAGGTGACAATTCAGGATCAGAAATGACTGGGGATATAGTTCTTCCAGTCAGGACAGTCTCTTCCAAGTGGTGCCCAGAGGCAGAACTTTTTCTGGTCCTTGGCCTCTGCCCTGCAGCTCCTTGACCTCTGCTCTGCTTGGGACCGTGTGCAAAGTTCTTTCAGCTCTGCTGATAAGTGCGTTGAGGCAGCCCGCTTTGTCTGGAAGCCTTGGCCCAAAGACACTCAGCTTTCTCATTCTGTGTGCTGGCGAGCTCCCTGTTCTGGGGTCTTGGTGCTGCTGCCTCTGCTTCCATGAGCTATTTATCTGCCACTGTTTTTCATTGTCTCCTGATGCATCCAGTGTCAGGGATCTCTGTCTCCTGGACAGAGGTGGTGCTCAGAGTAATAATCCTGGGTCCAAAGAGCACACTCCACTGCTGGCTCGTCTTTCTCGGTGCTCTTGAAACTCCACTTTCTGTTTCTGAGTTAACTCACCCAGGATGACCATACCGACCAATCCCCACATTAGCGGTCTACAGGTCTTATTTGAATGGTCTCACCTCTTCGAGGATGCCATGCACTTTACTGATATTATTAGCATGCTATCTACTTCCCTCGGTGGCATAGTTCCACCCTGTCATTGGTAGGAGTTACAAAGACTATAGCTAGAGGAGAACTAGTAAGCAATTCGCTGCAACGTATTAGGCTACAAAGTCCCAGGCTACTGGTCACCACTTGGCCAGGTCCCAGTTACAGAGCTCCCTGTGATGGCTCCTTTTGCATAGCAATGTGGCGAGGCTATGGTGCCCAGTTTTTTTGTCAAACAAGCATTCATCTATTTGCTCTTGTTTTTTAAACATTTTATTAGGGGCTCATACAACTCTTATCACAATCCATACATATACATACATCAATTTTATAAAGCACATCTGTACATTCTTTGCCCTAATCATTCTCAAAGCATTTGCTCTCCACTTAAGCCCTCCGCATCAGGTCCTCTTTTTTTGTCCCCTCCCTCCCCGCTCCCCCTCCCTCATGAGCTCTTGATAATCCACAGATTGTTATTTTGTCATCTCTTGCCCTTTCCGGAGTCTCCCTTCCCCCTTTCTCTGCCGTCCATCTCCCAGGGAGGAGGTCACATGTGGATCCTTGTAATCAGTTACCCCTTTCCAACCCACTCACCCTCCACTCTCCCAGTATCACCCCTCACACCCCTGGTCCTGAAGGTATCATCCACCCTGGATTCCCTGTGCCTCCAGCTCCCATATTCACCAGTGTACAGCCTCTGCCCTATCCAGTCCTGCAAGGTAGAATTTGGATCCTGGTAGTTGCGGAGAGGAAGCATCCAGGATCTAGGGGAAAGCTGTGTTCTTCATTGGTACTACATCGCACCCTGACTGACCCATCTCCTCTCCTAAAGCCCTCTATGAGGGGATCTCTAGTGGTCGACATTTAGGCCTCTGGTCTCCACTCTGCACTTCCCCCTTCATTTCTATGGTATATATATCCATATACACACAGATATATATATATTCTATTTTTTTGCATGATGCCTTATACCTGGTCCCTTTGGCACCTCATGATCGCACCGGCTGGTGTGCTTCTTCCAGGTGGGCTTTATTGCTTCTGAGCTAGATGGCCGCTTGTTCACCTCATCTATTTGCTCTTATGAAGGAGTGGGTCTCAAGCAAAATAGAATACCTTCCATAATGTGGGAAGGGGTAAACCTATCAGCCAAAGGCCTTCAGCACACCCTAGGGTGTGTTCTGACCATTCTTATTCTTGTCTTTTCCCATCACCTAACCTATGGATTTTAGGATGAACATCTACAGAGCTCTTTAGGCTGTTGCCTGACCTATGAATTTGGAACTTGCCATTCCCCTATGTGAGCCAATTGCTAGAAATAAGCCTCACTCTCTGGGGCTCTGGTGTCGTAGTGGGTGGCCCTTTGGGCATCCAACAGCAAGGATATCAGTTTGAAAACACCAAGGGCTCCTTGAGGGAAAGATGAAGCTTCGTAATCTCCTGAAGAGTTACAGTCTCCAACGCCCAAAAGGTCAGTTCTATACTGTTTTACACAGTCACTTTGAGTCCACCTTGATGGCAATGAGTGGCCGGTGCAGTGGTTAACCATAGGAGCCCTGGTGGATATATCGATATCTCCAGTTACAGCTATATAACTGGTTTGGTTTCTCTAGGGAACACTGACTATGACACTCTCCATAGGCAGGGCTGAGACCTCTGTTGAGATTTCCCTCTTGTGCCCTTCCTTGATTCCCCCCACAGGTGCTTATTCCCTGAGCATTCCTCAATAAATGTCAGGAATCCAGAGCTAATTCCATCACAGGGTCTCCTTCTTCCAGCGAGTCTGAATGGCTTCCGGGGAGTATGAACTGCAGTCTCCATCCAACTTCCTCCTTCTATTTCTATGATCTGGATCTTATTTGGGGCTCATTTGGTTGTAAACAGGCAAAGAGACCAATACTTGGAAGAGAGAATCCTAGGAAAATGGAAAGGTGGGGAGAACAAGAGGACAGCTGGCTCTGTCGACGGTTCCTGACCACCACTGGCATGTTCCTGTGTTCTTTGTGTCTGTCTCTCAGGGCACATGCTGTAATCTCGCAACATAGACCGCCTCCTCCACATGGCGGGACATGTGCTTCTGAATTATGCTTCTTAGATGCCAGGCCACTTGCAAAAGCGGGACTATCTTTTTTTGTTTTTTGGTTGGAAATGCTCCAGAAAAAGCGTCTAGTTGACCCATCTTATGTAAGTGTCTCCACTGGGCCAATGAAAACAGCCTTGTGACCATATTGAAATGTGGTGTCTTCCCCAGGGAACTGATGTTTCAGCCAGTGAGGTAGTTCACAGGGACAGATAAGAAAGGGGGTTGGGACAGATTAAAATAATAATAATGTCTATTTGCAAAGAATAGGGCCTTATTATTTTTCGGATGCCCCCATCTGAACACCCTACCACTGAATATAGGCAGGAGGTAAGGCCCACCTGTCACTCAAGCAGCTAAAAATGTACAGCACTTGCTGTAGCAGCTGCTAATGTGCCCATGTATTAGCACTTGGCACCCACCACTCCCATAAATGCCAATGGTCTCACAGGAAGCACATGTAACTCCCCACACAGGGAACAGTCATTGAGCAGACAGGGGAGTTGACATCCTCCAGAACTTAATGCCACTTTAACCAATGACACATGGGGATAGGTGGAGCCACACTCCAGTTCCCTCAGCCTTTGGGTGGGACAACTACAAGAGGATTTATACTGTCTCTGGGAACCTACTCAATGACATTTCTTTATCGGCCCCTTCCCTTTGCTCTATCAGTATTACCCTTCTCTACTGGCCCTTCCTGGAGGCACCTCCCAAGGAAACAATAGTCTAGCTGCCATTCCAATTCTAGTGGATTCCAATTCTTGGTGACCGCATTCATGTGAGTCAATCAGAACTGTGCTTTCTGCAGATTCTTTCTCTCCCCTTTTTAAGAGTAGTTTTAAGGACACTGTGAAAGCTTCCCACCATCCAGTTCCAGAACATTTTCATCGACCCTGCAGTCATTAAGCAGTCATTCCCCATTGCCCCTCCCGCCCCACCCTGGGAAACCACCAATCTACTCTATGGCTCTACGGGATTTACCTGTCCAGCATTTTTGCTCTAAATGGACTCACAATACATGGCATTTGGTGTTTGGCGTCTTTCACTTCATGTCTTGCGTTCACCTGTGTTACAGAGTCTGTCCGAATCAAAGGCCTTAGTTTTCTTGTGGCAGACTATATGTATATCCCACTCTGTGTAGATCATATTTTCTCTATTCTTCTACTGATGGGTATTGTTGGCTTATTGTTTACCTTTTGCCCATAGTGATTAGTGCAGCATCCATCTGGGTACTCGTCTTTCATTCTTTTAGATATGCACTTGGGAATGGACTCCCTGGATCAGCTGGCAAGGGTTCATGACCAAGTGGGTTATGTTGGGCTGCTAACCGTAAGGCCAGCATTTTGGACCCTTTAGCTACTGCGAGATAGAAATGCTCTCATAATGATCCACAGCCCCCCAGACCCACCAGCCGCAGTTCTACTCTGTCCTTTCGGGTTGCTGTGAGTCAGAATCGACTCGATGGCAGTGGTAGTGATGAAGCCAGCGACTTGAGAGTGGAACCAGGGACCGTGGAGAATTCTGGCAGTAGCCATGGTGTCCTCACTACCCAGATGCCAGCAGCCACCAGTGAACAAAGGAGGCACAAGCAAAGTTCTCGCTGACTTCATGCTGGCGACCCGGCTGCCCCTGCTTCCTCAAATGCCATTTCCTCAGCTTTACTGGCAAGGGGGTGTACTCCCTATTATCATGTCACCAACTCTTTCAATGGTCCACCTAGCCAGGTGTGATTCCAGACACTCACTGTGCAGCCACCATCAGCGAAGGTGGCTGCCCACCTCATTTGTACACATGCAAAGAATGTGATCATTCTTGGCACTGGTGTCCTTAGTCATCCTGGTTGGTATATTTACATCCTTGGGGAGCTGGGTCAGTGAGCAAGCGCTTCTCAAGGTGCCCATATGATCTGTTTACTGAGAGTGCCAGCCCAAGGATCTGACTTGCCACCCACAGTGAACGCACCTCTGAGGCAAAGGGGAAGGCTTCTTTCTAACTGGGAGACCAGCAGGTCTTCTGCAGACATCACTCCCCTGCAGCACTCTGATCCGAGGCCTTTCATATTCCAAAGAGCAGCATTAAGATTCCCATCTGTCACCCCGTCAGACTCACATGTGCAAATTCTCTTTTCAGAGCAAGACAGCCAATGCAGTGAGCTGGGTAAAGGGGCAGTCTCACTCTGAGGAGACTCAGCCAGGAGTGTAGGGACAGGGAGTGAAATGTGCAGCTTCCAGCTGCCACCCAAGCCTCCTTAGTGCAGTGGCATGAGAGCAAAGAGATAGTCCTTTGTGACTCTTTGACCTCCTTCCTGGCCTTGGTGGAATTAACACTGCTCAGTGCTAGTCTCTTGTCAATATATGGAAAAGATAGCTCAGAAAAGAATAGAGTTAAATAAGAGCAGGACAGAGTAAGGTGGCTTCATGGTGTTGCATTTGTGTGTCTCAGAGCCCATCCTGGCTCACAGTGACCCTCTGTGACAGAGAAGAACTGTTCCACAGATTTTTCTAGGCAGAATTTTAAGGAAATGTACCTAGCAGCACAGTGGTTGCATGTGCGGCTGTAACAGAGAGACTGGCAGTTTGAACTCACTGATCCCCATCGAGAGAGTGAAGACGTGACTGCCTGCTCCCATGAAGACTCCTATCCTGTTGTTGTCTGTCCATTTGTGGTGCTGTGGTGAGTTGTGTGTTACTGTGATGCTGGAAGCCACGTGACTGGTATTTCAAATGCCAGCAGGGTTACCTCAAGTGAAGAGGTGTCAGGGAAACTTCCAGGCTATGAACAGAATACAAAGAAGGTTTCCACTGCCCACTTCAGAGGAAGTAGCCGCTGAAAACCCTTACACTATAGCACAGTGTGCCTTTCCTTCCCGTCACAGGGAGTCAGAATCGCCTCAATGGCACATAACAACCAACAACACCATTGAGGAGGGAAATCTCCTTCAGTAGGGCTGGGTGAGTTTAAACTGGGTGGCTTCTTGGTTAGCACTTGAGCTCTGAATCATCTCACCACCAGGGCTACCATCTTCATGATGCAGGCAAATAAAACCATCTTGGTCCTGCTCGGTATTGCCAGCGTCAGCATGCTCTTTCTCCCATAAGCACATGTCTGGTGGTTGGACCACAGCAAACACGGTTGACACTATTTCCTCATCACCCCGTGTGTGTCAGAGTAGAAGTGAACCATGAAGTTTTCTTTGATTAAAAACATTTTTATTGTGATTTGGGTGAAGGTTTAAGAGCAGCTCAGCTGTCCATTGAGCAACGCATACACATTTTGTTTCATGTCATTGATAGCAATTCCCACAATGTACCATCACTTCCCCCACATCTTCTTGTTTCTTGTCTCCAAGCTTCCTTCATTCTCAACTTTTTTGAACTTCGTTCTTGGGGGAATGCTGTCTTTTGATCTCATGTGATCTATTATTCTACGGTATTTGTATGTCTCTAATGTCATTGTTCCCATTATAGACCTGTCTATTGTTTGGTTGAACATCGAGCCATGATGAGTTCAGTTCTAGACCTGCAGGGTAACTAAGCACCATAGTCTTGCAATTTCACCAGCCTTTATCCAAACAGTAAGCTTGGTGTTTTATCATGTGTGGGAAGCCGTAGCTCTCGCGAGATGTGGGAAGCCACAGCTCTCGCTGCCATTACTAGATGGCGCCGGGCAGTCAGGGCGGTGGTCCAACTAAGTGATAAACAACCACTTAGCGCATGCGCGATGCTGAGATGACGTAGTCATAACTCCACCCTGGAGTATGCAAACGAAGGTTCTGGCGAACTCACCAATCAATGCATGAGGTTTTGGCAAATGCACCAATCAGGGCACAGCACGTCCCAATAGAGCATATATAAGCAGCAGTAGTTTGGGGTTTCGGGGTCTTTTACCGCATTATGAAAAATTAAATGCTTGTGGAAGAATCCTGTTGTGGTGTGTCTTTTCTTGCTGGCGAGACCTGGCACGCGACAATCATGATTTTGAGTTTTGCCCCACATTTCCCTTCTACTCTAATCAAGCCCTTCTAATGTGATCTCTTTCATAGCAGTCGATAGTGAGAGCTAGGCACCATCTAGTTCTTCTGGTCTCCAGTGGTGGAGGGTGATCGTTGCTTGAGTCACTAGTCATTGATTCATTGTGCCCAATCAGTTCTCCTCTTCTGCTGTCCTCTGGATGGGGAGAGACCAACTGTTGCCCCTTTCCTGATTGCTCAGGAACTTTGAAAATCCCAGAGACGATGGTCCTGATCCCCCAGCCTCACAACTCATTCCCTCACAGTTTTTGCATCTGTCTCAGAGATTTTTTCCACCCCCACCCCGTTTTATGACATTGGTCCCTGTATGCTCCACCATATACCTGGATCTATTTAACAACCAAGGTCAATACATTCTATAAACTTTTCAATGGCCGAGGATTCTGAAGAAGATTGCCAGGCTTCTCTTTCACAGCTCCTCTAAGTGGGTTGGGCATGACAACTTTTCCCTTAATAGCAGAGCTCATTAACTGTTTACACCCCTAGATACTTCTTACTCTTAGAAAACTCACTGCCATCGAATCCATGCTGACTCACAGCCAACTTATAGAGCAGCGTAGAACTGCCCCTGTGAGTGTCTGAGACTCGAACTCTTTATGGGAGCAGAATGCCTTATCTTTCTCCCACAAAGCAGCTGGTAGTTTCAAACTGCTGATATAGCAATTAGCTGCCCAACTTGTAGCCACTAGGCCACAAAGGCTCTTTTTCTTCTTAGCAAAGAGAGGGTGCTTCCCGTGGATGCTGCGATGGGAGCTGGATCCTGAAGGCCCGGATTGGCTAAAGCTCCATTTACACAGGAACACATGCCTCCCTTGTTAGTATTTGCATTGGGCAAGCCATTTCCTGCGCTGACATTTTGCATCTAGTTAAATGCCAGCAACTCCAGAGAGACATAGCTTTTACCTGTGGCTCTGCCCTTCTGGACAAGCCTTTGGTGCTCGATGGGGCTACTTTCAGTCTATGATCTTACATGTCCTTTTGG
This sequence comes from Tenrec ecaudatus, assembly GCF_050624435.1. Classification (NCBI taxonomy): domain Eukaryota; kingdom Metazoa; phylum Chordata; class Mammalia; order Afrosoricida; family Tenrecidae; genus Tenrec; species Tenrec ecaudatus. Next base: position 49,030 of record NW_027458604.1, on the reverse strand, counting down.
ATCCCTTCGTCTCTTGTTTTTGTTTTGATTAACACAAACTGGATGAACAGCTTCAGGCTTAAAATAATCGCTGCTGAATATTTCATTGGGAAATGTTGTTAAGAAGGCAGTTGGCATCCATGATCTATGTGTATGCATAGTGATTTCTTTTCAGATGGTAAAGTGACTTTGAATAATTATTGTTATTATTAGTGAATTAAAGACAAATGTGCCTCAAAATGTGAACATTAGGTGTGTGTGTGTGTGTGTGTGTGTGTGCATGTTTTAAAGAGCGCATGGCTTGGTGATAGAGAGGGCGAAGCACTGGTGAGGAGCACATGACAGTGTTCAGAGAGATGACAAAGGGTAGTGATGAAACAAAACAGATTCCAACCTCACATCCTCTGCTCCCTGCCTCAGAGGGAGGTCGCAACAAGGAGCAGAAAAGCCAAGGGCATTTTCTGCCCTCTCACAGCTGGCAAGCGCCACAGAAGGCACGGGGTTTTAATGCCGAGGCTTTGCTGCGGTGAGGCAGGGAGGGGGGCTTGCCATAGTTTCCACACGTTGACATCACAAACATACCGCAAGTGGGTGCCTTTAACACACCAAAGTCAATGTTCTCACAGCACCGGAGGCTGACAGCATCATGCCAGTGCACCAGCTTGATGGGCATGCTCTCTTTGTCCATCCCTGGGGGCTGAGGGCTGGTGGGCGGTATTCTTGTTTTGGCTTCCATAACCTCCATGGTTGGTGGTCCTTGGAGCTCTCTGCATGGCAGCTGCCTTCTTCCTTTGGAGTTGGTTTGCTTCAGTGTTGAATTGAATCCTTTTGTATCAGCCAAGTCATTGGTGTAAGGTACAGCCTCTTTAAGTCACAAAGAAAATCTCTGCCCAGGTGGGATTACATCCACAGTAAAAAATCCCACTCCTGTAGAGCTCACTCCAGCTCATCATGGCCCTCTCCAGGGGGGTTCCATGGCTGGGCATCTTTATGGAAGCACACAGCCACAGTTTTTCTCCAGAGAAACAGCTAGTGGGTTCTGAACTACTGACCTTGTTGTGAATAGCCCCCTTCTTAACGTGTGCGCCAGAAGCCCTGCTCTGCGGTTTGATGAGCAGCCCTTCTGGCCATTGCTAAGGGCTACATGGCAAAGCCATTTGGTACAAGCAACGTTGTCATCAGCAAAGAATGAGTTTAGCTGGCCTCAGTAGGATACTCAGCCGGGAAGTGATAAACTGCTTGGCTTGGGTTTTATGCAGGAGAACCATGGGAGTTGAGATGTGCAGTCTCTTGATTTGAACCCAGACACTCTATCTCCCAGCCTGAACTCTCACCATCATACTCAACTTTTGGGGGTCAAATGTTTGACTCACCTGAGAGATGTGCAGGTGAAAGCGTGCCCCAGGAACATCTCCCTCTCATCCCTGTCATCTCAGAGAGTTCTCCAAATAAGGATTGGTGGTTCATGTGAAGGGACATATTGTAGCATTTCCCTTGCACTCCTCAAAGGCAAGAAAATGACCCACAGTACCTCGAGTTGCCAGCAGTGTCAAAGGGGATGTGCTCCTTGAGACTCAAGCTGAGTCCCCAGGAGACGAGCTCTCAACTGTGGAATTAGCGCTTTTGAAAAGGGGCAAATCTTCCAGCAGTTCTCTCTTCAGAGGCCTGGCCGTACGCTCTGCAGACTTGTGGGCACGCTCACTCTGGTGAACCCAAATTCTTGGGAGAGGCTGATCTGTCCCTAGAAAACTGGCCACATGCAAAAGCATAGAGACCAATATCTGCCTCCTGCTGGAAGGATCTGGAAGGAGAAGGGTGGCTGGAGTCCTCTAGGAGGGAAGTTGAGAGCCAGGAGAGGCAGCAAAGCCACAGTTCCAGCAGGTGGTGTCCTAAGGCTAAGGGAGCTTGCCAAGGATCAAGTGAGTCCTGGAGGTGTCTGCAGCCCATCTTGCTGAGGGCCTCCATTTATTTCATATATCTATGGATAATGGGAAGGGGCCCCAAGGCCCGCTGGCTGACCTCATATGATACGCCGTGAACTATCCACCTTGGCATCCTCCAAAGTCTCTGAAAGCTGCAGCCCCTCCCACCACTGGCAGCCTTCTTGGAGAGGATCTCCTCCACACTGCTGCAACCATGGGCTCACACACAAGGACCATTGTGAGGACGGTGCAGGACCAGGTGGTGCTTCAATCTCTTGTGTGTACTTTTGCTATGAGTCAGGAGCTCACTCAATGGTATCTCTAACAAGTTATTGTGAGATGACATAATAGGACTTCGTGGAGGCCCTTCCAAGAGAGGGTTGGAACATAGCATGGTAAGAGGCCTGGTCAGGAATGTGCTCATTGTGCTCATTGTTTCCATCCCCTTCTCCCGGAAGCCAATGCTCTAGGGAGGAAAGGCAGGCCCAGAGACAGGGAAGGGCTAGGGAAGAGGGAGCGATAGGAGAGCAATAGAAAAGACAGGTTACTCTCCCTCATTCCCAGTATAGCTCCTCAAACCTCAGGTAAAGCCTCTGATTCTGAGGCTGAGGCTTATAATAGGATCAGACTGAACATTTAATCCCTCAAGCTGCCTGGAAAGTGTGGGAGCTGATTAAGATGGCAAGAGATGAAGAAGGAAGGAATCTACTGGTTACAGATGTGAAAGCACCTGTTAGTGAAGCCTTCTCAGTTTCTTATTGCCTTATCAATGTCATCAGTCCACTTAATGTACTCACTTTCCAAACGCCTATTAACCAATTGTACATACCTTGAGTTCTTTCTAGGAGGCAATAATAATATTCTCATTTCCGAGTTGAGGCCACAGAAGTTTGGACAACTTCTGGTTGTTGTTGTTGCTGGCAGGTGCTCATCAAGTTGGTTCCAACTCATAGCAACCCCTGTGCATACCGGAAGGGAGCATGGCCCCGTCCTGTGGCCCCTCTCTGAAGGGCACTTGCCTCAAATCTTTAAATTCAAAGCTTCTTGTTTTGTCAAATGAAATCATTTCTTCAGTCAATCTCAGAAATCTTTATGTAAAAACGTTGGAAACGCCTTTCAATCAAGGTCTAGGGAGGCTGAGTAAGGTGGGAGGGGCTCCAGGACAGATGGTGGGAATCACTCCTGCAGGTGGGTGGTAGGTTGGCGAGGCCAGTCTCACTTGCCTCCCTGGTGACTGACCTCAACCAGCAATGTGCAGCTGGACACATGGCATGAAGTGACCTCTGGTCTTCGTGGCGGTGGATGCCAGTAGACCGTCAGGTATGGGAGACCCATGAGAAAATAGGTTACTTTTCTCTTTCTCTCCAAGTTTCTCTGTGATCTCTTTATGCTGCCTGAGCCCGCATGCATACTGACAAAGGCAGACATGTGCACACACATGGCAAAGTAAATAGAGATGCCCACATTCACAGACGTATTCATCCACGTGCAAATAGGCACATATGTGCACATGCATGCCAAAGCAGACACAGACATCCATGAATGCACATGTATTCGTGAAAGTTGATTTTCATGGGGAAAAAGATCAGATCTATCACTGTCAAGTCCACTCCAACTCAAAGCAACTGTAGAACACAGAGGAGAACTGCCCCATTGGGTTTCCAAAGCTGTCATCTTGTCAGACACAGTCAGCCACCACTTTCTCCTGCAGAGCAGCTGGGGTTTTCCAACTGCCGACCTTTCACTTAGCAGCCGAGCACTTGCTGATTTTCATAGGAGTCTGGAAATCAGTTTCATTGCCTGCTAGTCACACTTCCTCTGTGAGTTAGCACAGCCTGGTAAGCTTGGAAGGAGAAAAATCTTCCTTCCCGAGGTAGTTGAGTGGTTTTCCCCTGAGGAAATGGTTCAGAAAAATATTTCCTTCAAGAAATCAGAACACTCTTGAAGAGAAATTTCCTGCCAAAACATTTGTTTGCCTGACACTGAGACAAGTGAAGCAGCCCCCTGACTTCCCCCTTGGGTCCTCTTTCTCATCATGACTGCTCTGCTCAGCTACAAGGCTCCAGGTCCTGGGAGCAAGGGTGCCCTTCTATTTGGAACCTCACAGGGCTACACTGTGAGTCAGGGAAAGACCTGGAAACTTGAGCATCCTGAAACGAGGCCTGCATAGCAATATCATCTGTCATCAGGCTCATCATTTCTCTCATTTTTTGTAAGATCATTGAGCCCTTGGAGCCCTGAGAAGTTCTCTCAGAGGAAGCCATCCTCCTCCCATGAATCCAAGAGGGACTGCTTAAAGATTGTTGTCTTCTACTTACAGGAATATCAGCAACCAATTGCCATTGAGTCAACTCGGACTCATGGAGAGCCCAAGTGTGGTAGAGAAGTCCGGTCCCTAGAATTTTCCATGGCTGGGGTGGGTTTTTTTCCAGAGGCATAGCACCAGGCCCTTCTTGGAAGGCACCTCTGGGTGAACTCAAACCTTTAACCCGTAGTTCGCAGCCTAGCTCATGAACAATACCATCCAAGGACGGTACAGTTACTTGCTAATGGTCACCTGCAGTAGATGAACCGAGGTCAAGTAACTGCCTGAGAAACATCAACCAGAGGAAAGCAGAGTGAACCCCAGGGTTCTTGGGAAGAGGGCCAGAGAGAGAAAAAGGAGAAAACAGCTTTCTCGGGACATCAGAAAGGAAAGGACTCCACTTTGTGGATGCCATAGAACAATCCCAAGCCAAGCATGGGTGAGAAACAGACCCCACCCAAACCCAGCGGGCTGGATTCTGTCACCAAGTGTTGAACACCAGACATGGATATGACAGAGCCGCTAGTCGTCCGTGGAAAGAAACTGTTTGCCCATTGTCTGGTAGTTTTGTAGCATTTGAACAACCAGGCCTCTGCTGCCTCTTCTGGCCTGAAATATAATTGCAGCCATAACCGCCCAGCGTTTCAATGGGTAGAACTCCCTGGGGAGGGCTAACTACCCAAATCATTTGGGAGATCCTTTTAGGATTGTCCAGGAGATCTTTCTTTGGCTGTGTCTATAATATGAACGATGGTGTCTTTGTTTTAAAAAAAGAAAGTTTTTATTGTAAGGTGGGTTAAGGTTTACAGAGAAAATCAGCTTTGCACGTAACAATTTATACACGTTTTGTTATGTGACATTGATGACAATCTCCTGCAATGTAATATCACTCATGCCATTGAAACTCTGCTTCCTGTTTTCATTCATCCTTCTCCCCTAACCTTGCCTGCCTTTTGAATTTGGCCTTGGGCAAATACTGCCTATTTGCTTTTGAATGGTTGATGGTTCTGAGGAATGTGTGCTCCTCAGTGCTATGATTCATTTTGGTGTAGTTGTTCTTATCAGGTGCCATTGAGCCAGTTGCAACCCACATTGACCCTATGCCAAACAGACAGAAACACTACCTAGCCCTGAATAATTCACCTAATTGTTCCCAAGCTTGAGCCCCTTGTTTCAGTCACTGTCAATCCATCTCCTTAAGGGGCTTCCTCTCTTTCACTGTCCCTCTACTTTACCTGGCATGATGTCCTTCTCCAGGGACTAGTCTCTCTTAAGAACATGACCAAAGTATGTGAGAGGAAGTCTCACCATCCTTGCCTTTAAGGAGCCCTCTGACCATACTTCTTCTAAGACAGATCTGTTTGTTCCCTTGGCAGTCCATGTTACTTTCAATATTCTTCACCAGCACCACAATTCAGACATATCAATTCTTCTTCAGCCTTCCTTATTCAATGTCTGACTTTCACATACTTATGAGGCAATTTAAATTACTATGGCTTGGGTAAGGTGCACCTTAGTCCTCAAAGTAACATCCTTGCTTTTTAGCACTCTACAGACGTATTGTGCACCAAATGTATCCATATGGAATGCGTCATTTGATCTCATGATTGCAGCTTCCAACAGCATTGATTATAGACCTCATCAAGACAAAAAATCCGTGACAACTTCAACAAATAACACCAAGTAAAAAAAAACAACAAACTTCTCCATTTATCATGGTACCTATTGATCAAGTTGTGAGGATGTGTGTCTTCTTGACATTGAGTTGTAATCCATACTGAGGGCTGCAATCTTTTCTCATAAGGTTCACTTTATAAACCTGTCTATTTTTCAGGGGGTTGAATTCAGTTCCAGACCTGAAGGGTGATGAAGGACCATAGTAGTGGGGATCTCACTAGTCTATCTAACCAATAAACCTCATCTTTTACCATTATTATTATTACTATTGGTAGTAGTAGTATGACTTTCAGTTTTCTTACACATTACTCCCCACTCTATCTAGGATCATGTACCATGATCCCTTTCAGAGCAGCTGTTTGTGATAGGCAGGCACCATTTAGTTCTTCTGACCTTAGCATCATAGAGGCTGAGGTACGCATAGTCCATTACTGATTTGGACTAATTGTTGCCAGGCATCTTGAGCTTCTTCAATGGTATTTGCTCCAGACAGGGTGCAATAGTTTATTGTGCCAGCCTGGCCGATAAACACAAGTAGGATTAATCGAAGGGCAGAGGGATAAATGGCTTCGTGAGCCTCGCCTTGCTTGTTCTGTGCCTCAATTTAAAGGGGTACACTACCTGTGGGATGCCTAGCTTGTGGACTCTGTCGCTGTAAGTTGAGGTCCATTTAATCCCACAGGATTGGAATGTTCGTCTCTGGAGCTGGGGACCGACAATTGGTGACAGTTGGTGAATTGCCTTGCTGTTTGCTGCCTGGGTATATATAGCCCAGCTCTCTCTACAGAATGGGACTGGCAACTGGCGGCTCTCAAGCCTTAAAGGACTGCTAGTGTCTCACTGTTTTATAATTTAACTGTTAGTTTCTTGTGTTATCTATCTGTATATAATTTAGTGGTTCATTTCTTGTATTGCATATCTAGCTTTATAAATATATTTATATATAATTACTAGCAATATGGTTTTGTCTCTCTAGAGAACCCTGTCCAACACATAGGGTGAGACCAAGAACCGACTTTTAGTTTGCTACTCACTAGCTTTTGAAGACCCCAGTCACTTCCCTGATGGATACAGAACATTGTCTTTGTGAGCTAGTTTGTACCAATTGATCTTGAGGTCTCTCAGAGCTATGTTCCTGATCCCCGATATTTAGGACACGCTCCCTCAAGGGGTTTTGTTCTAGCTAAGACATTTCCTAACTATGCCTCCTGGATGCACTATTATATTCATGGTCATATTTGTAGTATATGCTAATATGTATATAGAACTATTCTCTGGCAAACCTATATTTATTCATGGGGCTATTCCCATTCTCCTTCCCACAACTGCTCAGATTTTGTGGTTTTTCTATCTATCTATTTATCTCTCTAGCTATCCTTGTATGTTATTGTTATTATTGGAGTATTTATCTCTGTTGCCTTTAATGCTTGTAGTCTACTGAGAAAGGATAGTGTTTTGATGTTCCAAATGTTTCCCCATTTTCTGGGTTACATGACACAAACCAATAGAAGAAGAGAAAAGAAAAAAATTTAACCCAAGTAATAACACCAATTTAGTCTTTTGGTTAAGAATTAGTCAGACTTTCCCACTCCTAGGCTAACCCTTGAAAGAAAACGAATGAGATAAAAGACCATAGGGAGGAAGAAAGGAGAGTGGGAGGCAAGGGAATAAAGAAAGAAGGTGGCAGGGTTGTGGGAACAATTAATGTGGACCTTTTTGATGTGTATTAAAAATAATATTGACTGGTTTTTTCAATACTCACCAAAAATTATTTATATCAATCAAGAAAACCTCACTACCCTGGAATCAATTCTGACATATAGCAACCCTTTGGACAGAGTATAGAACTGCCCCTGTGGGTTTCCAAGGCTGTAAATCTTTACAGGAGTAGAAAATCTCATCTTTCTCTTGTGGAGTGGGGGTGGGGGGAGTTTCGAACTTCTAATCTTGCAGTTAGAAGTCCAACTCATAATCTACCTCACCAACAGGGCTCCTCCTTTCATCATTAATCTAGACTGTTTGACCTTCTTGGCTTACTGGGTTTGGTTTTCTCGCTTTGGAAGACATGGTACCAAAATACACACCATTTCCTAGCCCCCCCAAAAATCAAAAGTAAGCAAAACAAAACAGGAAAAACTAGCAACCCAATCCAAACTAACTAACCTATTTAGCCATATAGATAAAGGATACTTGTAGCCAACCTCTGTTTTGGGGGCAATAGGGATGGATGGAGACTGTGGTTAACAGGCACGTGTCAGCTCATCGACAGGGGACATTCAAATTCTAGCTCCAGACTGTTGTTGCCTTGGGGAAATGCAAGGATTTTAAGGCCTGATTTTCTGTTTGTAACTGAGATGCTGAGAATATAAAATTCGATGTGAAATCGTCAACTTTTCAAATATTGGATCACATTAGTTAAAACCACTTTTCAGGCTGCTCATCATCATACTAGCACATCATTAGGCTAATATCATATCAAAGACGTCTGGTTTGTCCCCTGTGCCCTTTAAGGACAACTGAAACATAAGGACGGGAATGGGACATTCATTCTTCCTCTAGACCCTCACCCTTTGCCTCCATCGGCTGGCGTTCATAGAAGAGGCAGACGGTTTTGTTCAACTTCAGCATAATCAGAGTCCTGAGAGTTAAACACAATACATATATAATTTCATACTAATCGTTTTAATATTAGCCCAAACAAAACCAACAAAAACCCAACCCATTGCTGTTATGTTGGTTCTGGTTCCCGAGGACCCCCTGGGTGCCAGGGAGAAACTACACATCACAGGATTCTCAAGCCTGTGGGCTTCTAGAAGCAGGCCATTAGTTATTTCTTCTGAGGGGTGCAGCTGCCCACCTCTTGATACGTTGAGTCCTTAACCATTTGTGCCACCCAGGGTCTCCCAGTCTTCGTATGTGACCCCCAAATTCCTTGACAGGCTACCTATAGGAAGGTAGAGTCTATGCCCTTTCCCCTTAAATTGGGATGTTTCATGACCTCTGTGACCAATAGATTATGGAGAAGATGACATTGTGACATCTAGTTTGGGCAACCCCCTTCCCTCCCACAAAGTGCTTCACAGCTTCTGAAAAATCCCTTCAAAGACTTCTTCTTGAGTGCTCACCCTTAGAATGTCCAGCCTCCACGTGCTACCTCTCAGGACACTTCTCAGAACCCGGACACTATGCTGAAAGAAGCCTGAGCTGCCTGGAAAGGCCACGTGGAGACACTCCAACCAACAACCCAGCTAAGCACCCAGCTAACGGCCAGCTTCAGCTGCCAGCCCTCTGAGTGCCCCAGCTCCCATGAGACTGCCAACTCATGGGAGACTCCAAGCACGACCCAGTGGCCTCCCAGCAACCACACGATGATGGTCCTTGTTTGAAGCCACTGCGTTTGGGGAGGGGGTGTTTCTTGCCCAGCCACAGGGATGAGAACCTGTATCTCAACATCATGCAGGTGGGTGAGGGGCCGTCTCTCGAGCAAGGCAGCTTCCCTTCTTGTCAACTCCTGGGGATTTTTGTTGTTCTTGCCACTGCTGCCCCAATTCCCCAGGAGCTAGAGGAAGGCAGGCAGCAGGCCTCAGGTGGCCAGGAGGCAGGAGCCTTTGTGGGATGCAGTTACAATGGGAGACATAACCTTAAAGGCAGGAGCCTGACTTTACCTTTGCCTCCTGGAGATTTGGGATGCAGAACACCTGTCAAATCCCATCTTCTGTCCAATCCTGATCATATGTCTGTCTTATGTTTGCACACAGGACACAGACTTGTGAACACCCAAAGAACAGGGTCTGGCGCCAAGAAACCAGCACCACAAGGAACTGATGTTTCTCCAGCAATGGGGAGGGGTGGGATGAGAGGAAGAAAGGAGTACAAATCACTGGATCAAAACAAGGTGGGGGAAGGAAGGAGCAAAGGAGAGAGTGAAGGAGGGAAACTGGGAGGCTGAAGGGAAAAGGCAGGGAAGGAAAGGAGAAAGGTGGCGGTGGGGAGAGAGGAGCGAAGAAGAAATGGAGGAGTTTGGGAGGGAAGATGGAAAGTGAAGGCAGGCAGGAAGACGTGAGCAAAGGGAGGGAAGGAAGAAAAGAGAAAGAGAAGGGCAAGAAGAAAGGAAGGTAGGGAAGAAAGGAAGAAAACGAGAAACCTAATGTCAATGGCACCCTCTATGTTTTTATTTCCTGTTTTTCTGAGGTAGCCTCTTCAGCAGAAGCAAATGGGCTGAATCGCCTCAAACTCTACCTAGGTAGAAAGCACGGGTTTCATTTCGCCAGGGCCTGTGAAAATGTTTGAACTGAGCAGCATTAACACGGAGACAGCGATTACCCCACGTGGCTGTTGCGCTCTGATGATACCAAGGCAACGGGAATGGGGGCTCATTATTTCACCAGGTGACAAAAAAAATTGTATTTTGACGTTTCACCCTGAATGTGGGGAAGGGTGGCGTGGGGGAGGAAGCAGGGGCCCTTTGTGGAGTCTCCTCTTGCCATTGTGATGTCCCTTGGCCTGGCAACAACCTGAGGTCCTGCACGCTGCCAGTGAGGGGCTTGGCTGCAGGCCCTAGCCCAGCATTTCTTATCAGATTTACTGTGACAAGTGATGGGAGAAAAGCAAGATGCTGTTAACAGCGCATCCGTTCAGACCCTGCTATTTAGAAATTTGGATTGATATTTTGTCAGAGAGAAGTAGCACTGATGTTAATCTTTGCACTACCCTTGGAAAAAATCATTCATAATCTTATAACAATAATCCATAGCATTTGTGGAGCTCTGAGAACCAAGGGATGGTCAGAAGCATTTTTAGACAGATGTCTCATTTCATCTTCAAAGCAACCCAGTGAGGAATAAGAAAAGTTGGCTTATGACTTCCCTTTTGGAAAGTGAGTCTTTGGAAGCACAGAGAGGTCCAGGTTTGCCCAAGGTCACATAGTCAATAAGTTAGAGAGCCTGGATTTGAACCTGAGCGGTCTGCTGCCAGAGGTACTTTTTTTGCACGTGTTTATTAAGGCAACTTGCAGCTCTGGCAAGGATTCAGATAGAATTGAGGATCATTTTTTTTAACAATTTATTAGGGGCTCATACAACTCTTATCACAGTTCATACATATACATACATCAATTGTGTAAAGCACATCTGTACAGTCTTTGCCCTAATAATTTTTTTCTCCTCTTTTCCTTTTTTACATTTTATTAGGGACTCATACAACTCTTATCACCATCCATACATATTCATACATCAATTGTATAAAGCACATCCATACATTCCCTACCCCAATCATTCTCAAAGCATTTGCTCTCCACTTAAGCCCTTTGCATCAGGTCCTCTTTTTTTCCCCTCCCTCCCCTTCCCCCCCTCCCTCATGTGCCCTTGGTAATTTATACATCGTTATTTTGTCATATCTTGCCCTATCCGGAGTCTCCCTCCCCCGGTTCTCTGCTGTCCCTCTCCCAGGGAAGAGGTCACATGTGGATCCTGTAATCAGTTCCCCCTTTCCAACCCACTCACCCTCCACTCTCCCAGCATCGCCCCTCACACCCTTGGTCCTGAAGGTATCGTCCACCAAGGATTCCCTGTACCTCCAGCCCTCATTTGTACCAGTGTACAGCCTCTGCCCTATCCAGCCCTAACAGTGTTTCTCTCTATCCTTGTGGAGCCCTGGTGATGGGCTGGGCTGCTAAGTAGTAGGTTAAAGGGGCTTTCCCCTCCTGTGAAAAGTTACACTCTCGGGAAACTCACGGGTGCCAGTCCTACCCTGTCCTCCAGGGTTGCTCTGAATCAAGGTCAACTCAATGGCAGTGAGTTTGGCTTTTTAATGTCTCTCCCTGTTGTTGTTGTTGTTGTTGTTAGTTTGCCATCCAGTTGGTTCTGGTCCATGGCAAACCTATTCACAGCAGAATATAACAATAACAGCTCCTCCTCCATCCACCCAAGTGTTCCTATGCTCAGTCCTCTTGTTGTCGTCACTGTGTCAATCCAGCTCTTCAAGGGCCTTCAACCTTTTTTCACAGCCCTTCCATTTTTCTAAGCATGATGCCTCTCCAGGGACTGGTCTCCACTGACAACATGTCCAAAGTCTCACCATCCTTACTTCTAATGGGAATTCTGGCCGTACTTCCAAGACAGATTTTGTTTGTTCTTTTGGCAGTCCATGGTACTGTCAATATTCTTTGCCAGTACCATGGTTCAAATTCATACAGTTTACCTGGGTCTTCTTCACTCAATGGCAAGCTTTTCACATGCAGATGAGGCAAATGAAAATACTATGGTTTGGATCAGGTGTACTTCCTGCTTAAAGTAACATCCTAACTTTTCAACATTCTAAAGAGCTCTTATGCAGCAGATCTACCCAGTGCAATGTATCTTTTCATCTCTTGACTGCTGCTTCCAGGAGCATTGCTTGTGGATCCAGACAAGACAAAATCCTTGACAACTTCAGGTTTTTCTCGATTTATCATCATGTTACCTATTGGTTCAGTTGTGAGGATTTTGGTTTTCTTTGTGTTGAGTTGTATCCCACATTGAAGGCTGCAATCCTTGATCTTCACCAGCAAGTGCTTCAAGTCCCCCATCCTTGTCAGCAAGCCAAACTGTGTCGTCTGCATATAGCAGGTAGTTAATAATATTTCCTCCAAATCTGATTCTGTGTTCTTCTTCATATAATTTGGCTTCTCTGATTATTTGCTCACCATACAATTGAAAAAGTATAATAAGTGGGTGCAACCAGGATGCACACCTTTCTTGGTTCTTAAACCATGCAATCTACCCTTGTTCTATAAGTGTTCTGGAATTCTCTTCTCAAAACTATCCATGTTTTCTTATGATCCACACAGTCAGATAGCTTGGGTGTTAATAAAACATAAGTAACCATCTTTAGGGTATTCACTGCTTTCAGGCAAGATCCATCTGATATCTGATATCCTTTGTTCCACATCCTCTTCTGAATCTGGCTTAAATCTCTGGGAAACCAAACTCACTGCCTTGTAGTTGATGACAACTCATCCTGACCCTATAGTATAGGGTAGAACTAACTGCCCCTGTGAGTTTCTGAGACTGTAACTCATTATGGGAGTAGAAAACCTTGCCTTTCTCCCACGGAGTGACTGGTGGTTTTGAACTGCTGACCTTGGGGTTTGCAATCCAACCTGTAACCACTGTGCCACGATGGCTCTTGAATGCTGAATATGGTAACTTTCTGTCAATGAATCAATGCAACTGTTGTTGTATTAGCTTCAGTACAATTTGACTCACATGTGATGCCAATGATAGTGTTACATAATTTGACCATTCTGTTGGTCTCCCTTCTTTGGTATGTATACACATATGGATCTTTTCCAGTCCGTCAGCCAAGTAGCTGTATTCCAAATTTCCTGACATAGATGAGTGAGTGCTGCCAGTGCTTTATCAGCTTGTGGAAACATTTCAATAGATATTCCAGCAATTCCTGGCATCTTGTTTTGGGCTAGTGCTTTCCATGCATCTTGAATTTCTTCTTTCCTGATCATTGGTTCTTGCTCATATGTTACCTCCTGAAATGGTTGAATGTTGGTCTATTCTTTTTGATACAGTGACTCCATATTGTTTCCATCTTCCTCAGATGTTTCCTTCATCATTCAATATTTTGCCCATAGAATTTTTTAATATTGCACCTCAAGACTTGACATTTTTCTTCAGTTCTTTCAGTTTAAGATATGCTGAATATGTTCTGTTTTGGTTTTCTAACTCTAGGCTTTTGCACATTTTGTGATAATATTTTACTTTGTATTCTCGAGTTGTCCTTTGAAATTTTCTATTTAGCTCTTTACTTCATCATTTCTTCCTTTTGCTTTAGCTACTCTCTGATTAAGAGTAAGTTTCAGAGTCTCTTTGGACATGCACTTGTATCTTTTCTTTATTTCCTTTTTTTTATAATGACACTGTGCTTTATTCAGAGATGTTCTCAAAATTTGGTTGGTTATTATCAAGGTTGTATATTGACTCTCGTGTACTTGTTTGCATTTTCTTGAACTTCAACTTGAGCTCACATATGAACAATTGCTGATCTGTTCCACAATCAGTCCCTGGACTGGTTTCAGTTGCTGATATTGAGCTTCTTTTATTGTCTCTTCCCACAGGTGTAGTCAATTTGATTTCCGTGTATTCCATCTGGAGAAGTCCACATTTATGGTCACCTTTTTTGTTGTTGATCAAATGTTTGAAGAAATCATTAATCATGCAAAATTCTAACATCCAATCAAGATAAATTGGTAATTATTGGTGAGTGGAGTGCAAATGTTGGAACCAAAGAGGAAAGAACAGAAGTTGGAAAATATAGTATATGCTATCAGCAATTTATTGGTCTTGCAAACTCTGTCATGCGATCTCCAGCTTGTTTTCTATCACCAAGACCATATTTTTCAACTACTGATCCTTCCTCTTTGTTTTCAACTTTTGCATTCCAATAGCATTTTGATAGCAAGTCTGACAAATTTGGGACTGAATATGGTGGTAGAATTATTCAATTTCTGCATCACCAGCTTTGTGTGGTTGGTGCATAAATTTGAACAATAGTTGTATTGATTGGTTCTCCTTGAAGGGGCATAGATAGCATCCTATCAAAGATAGCATTGTACATTAAAATAGATCTTAAAATGTCCTTTTGATGATGAATGCAATGTTGTTTCTCTTGATTGTGTCATTTCCAGCAGAGTAAACCGTAAGATTTTCTGTTTCAAAATGGTCAATATCAGTCCATTTCAGCTAACTAATGCTTACAATATCAATCTTTATGTATTCCATTTCATTTTTAATGACTTCCAATGTCCCTAGATTCATATTTCATACATCCCAAGTTTCAATTATTAATGACGATTTGAACTCTTTCTCCTCATTTTGAGTTGTGCCCCATCAGCAAATGAAGGTCCTGATGGCTATACTCGATTTGCATCATTATGGTCGACTTGCCTATGAAAAGTCAGCTCTTCCTCTTCCTCAGCCGTATTTTGAGTACTTTCCAAGTTGAAGAGCTCATCTTCTGGCACACGTTCTGACAATGTTCTTCTGTTGTTCATGGGGGGTCTAGTAACTGACAGTGTTGCTGCTATCCATAGGGTTTTCAATGGCTCATTCTTCCCATGCAGGCAGCCAATTCCTTCTTCATTGTCTGTTCTTTGTCTGGAAGCTCTTTGGGTGACCCTGCTGGTATATGAAATGCCAATCACATAGCTCCCAGTATCTCACAAAACAAAAGTCACCACAGTACCACAAAATGCCAGACAAGTGATGGACCTCTATTCTTAGTGAGGCGTGGCCTGGTGGGAGGAGTGTGCCCTTAGGTGGTTCTGATCCACTTACTGGAACAAATACTGTTAGTTCTTATTTCATAAATGTGAAATGCATAAAAGAGACCCCCCAAAAATATCCTCCAATTCAGACTTTCTGCCTTTTAAAAGAGGATAACCCACTCTGATTCAAAGTCATTGAGGTGTTTTGTTTTCCCCTCCCTCTGAGGCTACAGAGACTAGACTAATCACAGCTGAGGTGGAGCGACTGAAATGACTTAAAGCACCAGCTAGACTGGCTGTCAGAAGCAGCTACAGTCAACAGCTACAGACTGACAGAGCTGCTCAGCCAAGAGCTGAGGGTTCTCAACTCCCACTTCTACTGATGGGCACAGCCAGTGGCCTCTGGGAGTTGACTGGAACCCAGCAGCCAGCTGTGAGGAGCAAGCTAATTCATCTCAGCCTGGCCCAGGTCATCAAGTCACTGAAGGAGTATCGGGAAAGAGGGAAGAAATTTGGGGTCCCACATTTGGCCACAGACAAAAGTTGTTCTGTGTTTAGACAGTAGTTCTGGGCCTGAGTTTGGGGCAGGTGTGATGGAGGAAAGTCGGCTCCCTCCCTGCATCTGGGAACAGATGGTGGGGCTGCCCTGGAAACAGCAGGTCAGTCAGCTGGAGCAAAAAAGGCTTGGCCTCTAAAGCCCTGGCAGGGCAGACTGAAGCTACCTGGACTGTTTTTTCTTAACCCAATAGCTCCTGCTACCCTCACCACCCCCAACTAGGTAAAAGGGAAGAAAGATGCATTTTCTTTACAGAGGCAACTTTCTAGAAAGGAGACCAGCCCACCAGCTGTGAAAGGTCCCCTTAAACCATTTTACTTTGAGCAGGAGGAAGAAATGTTGAGATTCCCAGAGCCACGTGGAATTGTGGATCCTCTAGTTTAGGTTCCAGTGATGCCAGATCGATTTTTCTAGAGAAAGTCAAAATTCCTGTTTTCTTAAAAACCTCCTGATTTTTTCAAAGGCGATTCAATAACATTGGATAGAAGCCAAGTAGGCCAAAGAGCCCTGATGGCACAGTGGGTTATGTGTTGGGCAGCTAACTAGAAGGTCAGTAGTTTGAAACCACCAGTCACACTGGGGGAGCGGGGGTTGGGGGATAGGGTGGGGGGCTGTGCAGAGATGAGACCTTCTAGTCCATATAGAATTTCAGCCTCGGAAACCCACAGGGGCAGTTCCGCTCGGTCTTACAGGGTCACTGTGAGTTGGAATCTTCTAGATGGCAGTGAATAAGCAGGCCAACCAGAGTCCACACAGGTCCTCATTTGGCCATGGGAGTCCCCAGTCTGTGACCCTCACAGAATCGACCTTTGTGTATCGATGTTAAAAGTGAGATCCAGAGAGGGGAGTGCCTGTCCCCTTGAGGAGCACCGAGTTGACTTTCCAGTCTCCAATCTGGATTTCTACCCCTGAGCTCCAAATATACATTAATCACATTCATTTTTACCAGTTAGTACAGGAATCACCAAAGACAGCAATCAAAGGAAATCATAAAAAGTTTAACTTCCTGTATTTTTTCCATAAAACAACCCAGCAAACTGAATGGCCAGATCTAACCTCTGGCTAGCCAAAAAAGTACTACCATGAGCAGACGTCAAACAAGCATCCACTCTCCATCTTTGTGATTTGTTTCTCTAGTACACCACTCCAGGTAGCATAATGTGTTAGTCCAGGTAGACCAGAGAAACAAATTCACAGACACTCATGTGTATAAGAAAGAGCTTTGTATAAAAGAGCAATTGTATATTGAGAAACATCCCAGCCCAGTCCAGATCAAGTCCGTAAGTCCAATATTATCCCCTATGTCCAATACTGGTCAATAAATTCCTCTTTAGACTCATGTAGCCATGCAATAATGCCAAATGCAAGAATATCACAGACCAGTGGGTGGAAAGTCATGTAGATCCAGTAGCGGTGAAGGATCTTGGTGCTGGCAGGGGTCACTATGTGGCTCCTCCAGCTCCAGGGCTCTGGCTCTCTCAGTGTGTCTCCATGTGGTTTGTCAACAGGATTGTGTAGAAAAGAGACAGTGTGTTCCACCACAAGATAGCAATACAGGAATACCCAAAATCCTCTGGAGAAAGCCAGGCCCCACAGAGGCCTCATTCGCTGTGACCCTATTGACAGGCTAGACTTTACCCTTTCTCAAGTTATTAGATTATGTAACTGCCTACAGTGGGTTTTCCAACAATTCCTGGAGCCTTGTTTTTGACTAATGCTTTCAGTGCAACTTGGACTTCTTCTTTCAGTACCTTTGGTTCTTATATGATACCTCTTAACATGATGCAATATTGACTAGTTCTTTTTAGTATAGCGACTCCATATATTCCTTTAATCTTTAAATTTTTTTCAGTTTTATTGACATATAATTCAGATGTCATATAATACAATAGTTTAAACTTGTTAAAAAGAGGTGTGTAATGATCTGATCACTGAAGACAAATGGCTATCAAAAGATATAGGGTCTTAGAGACTTCAAAGTAAATAAGCAGCTGTCTAGCTCAGAAACAAGAAAACCCACATGGAAGAAGCACACCAGCCTGTGTGATCATGAGGTGCCAAAGGGATCAGTTATCAGGCATCAAAGAACAAAAAAAAGTCATATAATTGTGTGCTCACCTTCCCGATATGATTGCTGAAGACAAATGGGCGCATAAACAAATGTGGTGAAACAAATCCTGGCTGTCAAAAGAGATAGCGTCTGGGCTCTTAAAGACTTGAAGGTAAACAAGCAGCCATCTAGCTCAGAAGCAACAAAGGCAACATGGAAGAAGCACACCAGCCTGTGTGATCATGATGTTTCAAAGGGATCAGGTATCAGGCATCAAAGAACAAAAAATTTATATCATTGTGAATGAGGGCAGTGAAGATTGGGAACCCAAGAACCATGTGTAGGCAAGTGGTCATCCCCTTTCAGAAGGGTTGTCGGGAGATGATCCAGTCGGTGCAGTGTAGCAATGATGAAACATACAACTTTCCTCTAATTCCTAAATGCTTCCTCTCCCAACCCCCTCCTGTATCATGATCCCAATTCTGCCGCACAAATCTGGCTAGACCAGAGGATGTACACTGGTACAGACAGGAACTTGAAACACAGGGAATCCAGGTCAGACGCTCTCTTTAGGACCAGTGCTAAGAATGGCTATACCGTGAGGGTGGAGGGAAAGTGGGGTATTAAGGGGGGACCGATTACAAGGACCTACATAACCTCCACCCTGGGGGAAGGACAACAGAAAAGTGGGTGAAGGGAGATGTCGGACAGTGTAAGATATGACAAAATAATAATTTATAAATTATCAAGGGTTCATGAGGGAGGGGGTAGCGGGGAGGGTTGGAGAAAATGAGGAGTTGATACCAAGGGCTCAAGTAGAAAGCAAAGGTTTTGAGAATAATGATGGCAACAAATGTAGAAATGTGCTCGACACAATGTATGTATGGGTTGTGATAAGAGATGTGCAAGCTCCTGATAAAATGATACAAACAAATACATAAACAAATAGAAAATAACTAGAGCAAAGCTGTATGTTTCATTGTTGCTCCACTGCACCCTGAACACCTCTTCTCTTCCCACAACCGTTCTGTAAGGGGATGTCCACTTTCCTTCAGATGGGTTTTGGCCTCGTCCCTACTCCATACCCTTCCTCATTCACAATGATGTGATTTTTTTTGTTCTTTAATGCCTGATCCCTTCAACACCTCGTGATCACACATGCTGGTGTGCTTCTCCCACGTGGGCTTTGCTGTTTCTGAGCTAGATCGCGGATTGTTTATTTTCAAGCTTTTAAGGTGAGCATCACGGCATGCCAGTTCAATAGAACAAAGTGTTCTTGCAATTGAGGGAGAAAAGAAGTGGAGGTCCAATGTCCATCTGCTACCTTAATTCTAAACCTATCAATATTAACAAGGGTTTAGGAGGGAGGGGGTAGGGAGGGAGATAGAAAAACGAGGAGCTGATACCAAGGGCTCAATTAGAAAGGAAATGTGTTGAGAATGATGAGGTCAACAAATGCACAAATGTCCTAAACCCAATGGAATGATGTATTGATTGTGATAAGGGTTGTACAAGCCCCCAATAAAATGATTTTAAAAAAAAAGGGGGGCGACTGATTACAAGGATTTACATATAACCCCCTCCATGGAGTTGCACAACAGAAAAGTGGATGAAGGGAGATGTGGGCACTGTAAGACATGACAAAATAATTGATAAATGATCAAGGTTCCATGAAGCAGGGGAAAAAGTGAGGAGCTGATATAAAGGGAGTAAGGAGAAAGCAAATGTTTTGAGAATGATATCAAAAATGTACAAATGAGCGTGACACAATGTATGTACATATGGATAGTTATATGAGCCCTCAATAGAATGATTTTTATTTTTAAAAAAGGGAAAAGAGGAAGTTTCGGGGGGTGTGGGTGGTACATCTATTCCAAGCTATGCTGCTCCCTAAACTATGTGCTCAGATTAGTATTGAAAATTCGTCTCACCTCATGGATAAAGTCAAATGGAACCCCAAGGACTCTTTCCGGAGAGCCGCGTTCCACCGGAAGAAGGCACCGGTCACCGCCTCCCCACTTCCGGTCATATTTCTCTACCGCGTATGGAATTGTCCCTTTGCAACCACCGTAGCCACGCAACCTGCGTCCTTGCCTTCCCATTGGTTGGGGATTTTTACCGCCAAAGCGCAGGCGATTTCCTAGACCTGCGCTAATAAGCGCGGCGCGAACTAGGCTGCAGGGAGCCCGCAGACTCTTCGGTCAAGTGGGCGGCCGACAAGGAGGTCCCGGTACCAGGTCTACCCGCCATGTTCTGTGAAAAGGCGACGGAGGTGGTCCGCGAACTGCACCACACGCCAGAAGGGCAGCTGCCCGCCTTTAATATGACGGGCTGGACGGCAGAGGGCGGGATGGAGGTCCGGGGAGCTTGGCTGAAAGGGGCTGGAGGGTGAGCGGGATCTCCCCTGGGCTGCTCTTTTCGCGGTTTGCTTCAGATTCCCCTGAGGGTGTGAGCCAAGTTCCGGAAGGGAAAGTAACAGCATAACAAAAGGTTACTGTGGGAGAAAGAAGGAAGTTACTGTACAACTCAGCAATTGCGCTTCCTCAAAGTCTACTTCCTTCCGTTTTGCTTCATTTTTAGCTTTGTTGCTTTTCCTTTGCTTAGCCAATACGAACTAAAGTAAATTCGAATCCACCTCCATTCTGCCGAAGAAAGCTGGAAGCTTTCTGTTCTTTTAAAGATTGACAGCCTCAGAAACCCACAGAACCAGTCGTTTTTATTGGATCTAGCGTTTTATGCGCGTTAGTGTGCGCGCACGCACTCAGTGAGCAAAATGTGATGATGAAGTAGGCCTCTGGTGCCAGACTGAGATTCATACTCTGTTCGATCACTGTGGACTCAGGCTTTCTGTGCGTCCAGTGTTCTCACCAACAAAAATGGGCATGATGATGGTACAGAGCTCTTGGTGTAGTGAGGAACTGTACCTGACACACCCAGGGCTGAGTCCCTGTATGCTGTTTCTACAAGAAATAATAATAGTGCTAACAGTCGTATTGTTACTATTATGATTATTTGTCCACTACAATAACATGGAAGTAGGAATGATGTTCAGCACTTAGCTTGCAATTATCTCTCCTCATAATTGTGTGAGATCTGAGCTGTCTCCCCCCACCTCAAACATGTGAGTGGAGAATTGAAGTTAGGAGATTTGTCAGTGGTGATATAGCCAGTAAAGAGCAGAGCTAGAGCTTGAACCCTGGAAGTCTGGCTCAAGAGCCTGTACGTTTAAGCATCGTAGTAAACAATCATAGGGCAGCAACTAGATAGATGTCAGTGAGAGGACCAAGAAACACAAGTGAATAGAATGCAATGTGGTAAGTGAAACTGGTGTTGCGTAGATGGGAGCATAAAGAGAAATGCTACTAGGGGGTTGGGAGTGGGTGTTCGAGCCTTGTATGAAGTATTAGCCCTCACACAGGCAGGTGATAAACAATGGCTTAAGACTCATGATCACAACTGGAAAGGTTATGTATGGAGATGTCAATGGTGGGTTCTAGGATTAGAAAAACTTCGGCATTATTCCACAGGCATTTGGAATCAGGTAGAGGTTTTCAGGTAGGGGTGTGGCGGGATGTTTTTATATTTTGGAGTACTTATTGGCAGTAAAATGAGGCCTGGAGTTATGCATTGGGCTGCTAGCCTAATGGTCAGCAATTCAAACACACCAGCCATTCTAAGGGAGAAAGATAGCCGCTTCTGTAAAGATTTACAGCTGTGTAAACCATAGGGAGCAATTTTCTCCGTCCTATAGGGTCATTTAATCAAAATGTACTTAATGGAAGTGGTTTTGGTTATTGGCAATATGGAAAATGCATCAGAAGAGAAGAACTAATGGAGGCAGAGAGATGAGCTAGTGGTGAGAAATGTGGATGATTGAAACTCAATTCTACAGATATTGATAAATGAGTTTTTTAAGTGATTGAAGACTAGCAGGACTTGTAACTTTTAGAATTGTGGAGATGAAATGGGTAATAAATGACATCAAGAGTAAACAAGGCTATTCATCATCATCAGATATTTTCAACATATAATTGGCTACAGGGTTGGTTGAACCCAAGACTGTATTTTGGCTGAAAGAATATGTGATGTCACTTCTTTTCAAATGGTCAACTATCTTATTAACATTTATGAATTTTAGAATTAAAACATTTTATTTGTCTAAGTGAAAAATTTCTATCTTAAGGTAGATGGTAGGAAAAATTCCTTTGGCTTTTCTTTTCTTGCAATACAAACCAAAACTGTGTCTTTGGGGGAAAAAATTGGGAGAAATATTTTAAAACTTGTATTTGTTGTTTTTGCAGTGAAAATGTGTACTTTCATGCTCGATTAAGCCTTTATTTTTGATATAGGTACATAAATAGCCAGAATTTATGCAATGGCTATGGATTTTAAATAAATTATATATATAAATTGAGGATAAATGTAGTACAGATAGATTTAGGGGATTAATTGAATGCATTGGGGAATCCATGGATATATATCAAAAGCAGTTTATATATTCCAGGAGGATGGACTCAGACAAATTCTGGAGGAGATGAAGGCTTTATATGAACAAAACCAATCCGATGTGTAAGTTTTCATAAGATTTTTTTTAAGTTATCAGAGTTAAGAATTAATTAGAAATAATATTAGCTAGTTGATTTTGCATCATATTTGGGGTTTTTTTAATCTCTGTGCACCTGATTATATTCTAACTATATAATTTAGCCCAGCTCTAAAGGACTTAATATTGCTTATTGTTATATCTGCATTTTGGGTGCTTTAATGCATATTTGTTGGTTGATTGATATGACGGAATTAGGATAGACCCAAATTGAGATACAAGTGAATAAAAGCACTAACAAAGTGGAATACATACATTTTACTTTTTAAAAAAATTAATAGATGTTTTAATGCATTGAGTAAAGAGAATAGACAATATATAGTAGGCAGTATAGACAATAGACAACATGATAGCTACATGTTGGGCTGCTGACTGCAAGATCAGCTGTTTGGAACCATCAGCTACTCTGAGGAGGAAAGATGAAGCTTTCTACTCCTATAAAGTGACAGTCTTAAAAATCCAGAGGGGCAGTTCTACCCTGTCCTATGGGCAGAACTGCTTTGGGTGGAAATCAACTCACTGGCAGAGTTTGGTTTGAGTATCGGCGCAGTAGAGATTATTCATAGTTGGAGTGGAGTTTATACAGAACTAGTGCTGCAGAAAGCTCAAAAGGTTTCTAGATTTACAGATAGTAAAAGTTCAGCCTGGGATTTGGCACAGTGAAGAATTTGAGCTGTAAGACAAAGTAATAGTGCCCTGTGATTTGGTCAAAAAACAAACCAAGCTCACTGCCATTGAGTCAATGCCGACTCATAGTGACTCTATGGGACAGGATAGACTGCCTGTGTGGGTTTCTGAGCCTTTTTTAAAACAGTTTTATTGGTACTTAATCCACATATATCACACAATTCAATAGTTCAGTCATATCAAGAAGACTTACATAATCATTAACACAATCAATTCTTTAGAGATAAAATTACAAATAATGAGTAAGAAAGAAAAGACCACCTTGTCTTAGAACAAGCAAGAAATGCTCTCACCTAAACAGCAGTTGTCAACCTGTTGGTTACGACCCATTGGCGGTCAAACAACCCTTTCACAGGAGTCACCTAAGACCTGAAAACACATTTCCAATGGTCTTAGGAACCAAGACACTGTTCCTCTAGCTGTCTCTAGGCAGGGCTGCCCATATGCAGATATGCCCACATACGAGTAACTGGCGTGAAAACTGTTACCCATGCTACACTATGCTTTACAACAAAATTAATTTCATTTGTAGTTAGAAATTAGTCTTTCACAATAGAAAATGTTTTTGTGATTAATCACTCTGCTTTAATTGTGTTCAAATTGTAACAATGAAAATACTTCCTGCTTATCAGGTTTTACATGACGATTCATAACAGTAGCAAAATTACAGTTATGAAGTAGCAACAAAAATAATTTTATGGTTGGGGGGGTCACCACAATATGAGGGACTGTAGTAAATGTATATTAGGAAGGTTGAAAACCACTGACCAAGAACAAGTTCAGGTTAGAAGGGAGGTCATCTGACCATGTATCCAGTTCATTCCAGCATAATCACACTTACAATGATCTCTATCTGATAGAAAAGCTGTTCGAGACACTTTCCTGTGACTAGAGGGGATCTGCTGGTGGCTTAATCTGACTAGATACTCTGCAGATGGGTTTGGGGCCCCCCTATCTTCTATAGCATTCTATAAATTGGGTCTTCGAAATTTGGGCTCTGATACTTTTCCCTTTGTCATTTTTGAATTTTGTTTTGCGTGCCTTTGGGTCACGCAAGCTGGTGTGCTTCTTCTTTGTGGACATAGTTCACTCCTCGTTTAGATGACTACTTGTTTGAATTTAAGACTCCACACACTATTCCGATTGATAGTGAGCACCATTTGTTTTCTTCACCACACTTAGCTATAGCACCCTTATCTTCAGTGATCATTACATGAGGTGGGCAAGGCCATGTTATCCAAACTAACTGTCTTTGGATTGGGACTAAAGTTAAATTGGGGCCAGAATCCATCTGCTTGTCCCTGGGATATGCATAGCTCGGGTTTACTTTGACAGCCATACTATGACAAATTAATACCCTGTAAGACCAACTACCCCACCAACAGCAGCAAAACAACTAGCAGACAACTAAAGAGAAACACAAACAAAACAAGCAAATGAAAGGCAGGGAAAAAACCCATAGAAACAGAAAAGTAACACATTGTCAATCATTGCCCCTGGAGTATAAGATGATTGCACTGGCAACACCATCAAGTTTTCCGATGACACATCATTCTGCTGTAGGTTTGAGGAGTCTGCAAGTACAGTTCTAACTTGAGCCGAAACCCATGAGTTGTTGCTCCACACAGTTAGATCTCATATTCAGTTGAATTCTGTTTACCCTAAGCAGGGGGGATCGATGCCAGGGGAAACATCCTGGATCAATTCTTCCAAGTTTAAATCCCTGCCCAACAGATCAAAGCCAGTCATATCACTGAGAGGGGAGCATCAAGGTACTAAATATATGGTGATTCTGAGTCCCTTTTGATGGACTCCAACCAAATGGGGTTCCCCCCAAGGTCCAATGACCATCACTTCCACAGGTCCAGGGCAGCCACTCTGCTTCCTCTTCTATCTAAGCACCCCAGTCCTCAGTCCAAGGGTACAGGCACCTTTGAGGCCAGGCTCAGTTCATTCTGCTGGGCCTCTGTGTTAAGCGCTTGTGTAGCCCGAGTGATGCCATGCTGACCACAAGGTTTACCGTACCACAAGGTCAGCATCCAGTGACATCTTGGTGTTTAGTCCATGGCATGTTTTATTGAGCTTTGGCTAGAGACATATTTGTAGTGTTTACCCAGGAACATAAAATCTGTCCCTATAGGTTCCCTACAATCATTGTTTAGCACCCCTTCCCAATGTGAGGATATTTCTCCCCAATCACCTACCATGCTCGCCAACAGAACTATCAGTGATGTTCCTCTCCCCTGGCCTAAACTTGATTTCCTGGCAAGGTTCTTTCATTTCTGTGGGGATTTGCCCCAGCCTTGTCTTGGTGTAGACCCTCAGGTGGATGGTCTTATCCCATATCCCACCTCTTTGTGGAGTGACCCACTTTGGAGGATATTTTTGGTTTAAGGATTATTTTAGGACTTGGGTTTTTCCAGTTTACGTGGCTCTAGAAAGTCTAGAGTTCTTGGTAATTTGAAATTCAATTTTGAATTTTTCCCTTTTGATCAGCATTCGTTTATAGATTCTTTAATCAAAAAGTTCACACTATCAATAGAATTGCCATGTGCCCCTGGGGGTGATTGATAATGTTCTCTAATATAAAATTACAATGATGTCTCTTAAGATTAACCAGAGATGTACGTAAACCATAGATAACATGAATGGGATTTAGACTTGCATTTAATTCTAGCCCAATATGAGAATTAGTTCTTGTGACTTGGCCCTTTTTGATGCTCACTGAAGATATGGATGCTATAGCAAAGTGTAGTAAAGAAATTTAGATGGTATGATTTTTAGAAAGAATGGCGCATGGGGGTCTTATTTTTCAACAAGCAGCCTTCTGAGTGAAATGTCACCTAAGTCCACATGGAAGAAGCACATCAGCCTTTGTGACCAGAGGAGTGTGAATAATTAAAACTCAAATATGAAGGAGGGAATAGTATTAGAGCTTAAATTGTGAACACCTGATTTGCAGAAGGATATGGATGACAGTGGAAATCCAAAATCATTTGCAAGTTCCACACAAGTGGTTTAAGATTCCGGTGAATCCTCTCTGACTCAGTTGAAGGATGTCAGTAGTCTTGCTATCAGACAGAGAGTGTTATAGAGATGATTACAATAAAGCATGATATCATTTGACCTCTGTTTTGACCCATTTTACTTCAGTAAAAACAAAGTGCAGGGGAAATACGTATGGATAAAGCTCTGTGAGTCCTCTCTGAGCATAGACAAGTGTTGTGGTTAGCCTTGCTGTTATGCAGAGTGCATTGGAAAGTGGATTATTGCAGATGCAATTCCTTTAAAATTTAGCACCATAGCCATTGATCTCCTTTTTGACCCATTTTAAATTGATTTTAGTTTTTTATATTTTCTATCTTTTCAGTTGGGATACTTTTGTTTTACTTTGTTATTTTTAGTAGGTTTTTTGCTGTTTTTAAATGTTTTAGTGTATATGAAATCTAGGGTAGGTATATCTATTGAGACAATATCTTGATTAATGGTTCCTGAGTTGTGGCTGGGGCGGTTTGAAGGAAGTGAGTACAATAATAACAGTGAGTACAAGAAGGAAGAAAATGTTCTAAATTCGATTGTGGTAATGATTGTACAACTCTTCTTAATATGATTGAACCATTTAATTATATAATTTGCGATGGACTTTTTAACAGTTTATTGGTATATAATTCACATATCGTTGTAGAATCATCACCATAATCAGGTTTAGATATTTTCTTCATTCTTGGACTCATTGTTATTAGCTCCCCATTTCCTCCCCACCTCCCCTGCCCTGCCCCAAGGAACCATGAATCCAGTTACTGCCTCTGATTCACCTATCTTGGATTTTATATACAGAAAAACAGTGAAAACAATAAAAACAACACTAACAAGACTATGAAAGTAAAACAAAAACCTCAGTCAAAAGAAAGCTACAAGTATCTTAAGAACTAGAACACATTTAGATGGCTCATAAGGGAGAGCAAATGGTGGGGTGCTGAGTTTGAACCTAACCGCATCCGCAGGAATCCACTGCGCTCTGCATGCTAGCGAGGCCCTCCACCCCTCGTCCATGGTCACAGTGAGGCTCCAAGGGTTTGCTTCATGAGTATTTTCCCTTCACTTTTTTTTTAAATTGAAACAGCTTTAAAATGGGTCCAAAGGAAAATCAAATAAGATATACTGCATTTTGATCTATGTCTGACATATTGATTTACAGTGTCTGATAATAGAGCTCTTCACATCCCTCAGCTATAACGAGAGGGAATTCACAAGAGGCTTGATCTCTTTGTGGACCCTCTAAATGGATTTTGGGCTTCCACTGACAACCATAGCCTTCTACAAACCAATTGTTCACAATTTAAGCTTTGATATCATTCCAGCCTTTAGATTTGGATTATGTTCACACAGGCTGATGTGCTCCTTCCATGTGACACCCCACTTAGATGGCTGCTTGTTTGAAAACAAACCTTTAAAATCCCCAACACTATTTTTTCTAATAGCTGGGCACCATCTAGGTTCTTCACCACATTTTGCTGTAGACTCATATCTTCAGTGATTTCTTCATGAGGGCAACCACCAAGCAGGACCATGTCATAAGAACTAGCTGTTCTTAGATTGGGACTAGAATTAAGTACAAGCCTAAAATCCACTCATGGTTTATAAATGACTCTGGTTCACCTAAGAGACATCATTGTCATTTTATGTTACAGAACATTATCAATTATCATCCCCTTGCTGACTCATGACAACTTTATAGGGCAGGGTAGAACTGTCCTGTGAGTCTCCCAGCCTGCACATCATCACAGGAGTAAAAAGCCTCATCCTTCCCCCACAGACTTGGCTGGTGACTTTAAACTGCTGATGTTTCACTTAGGAGTCTAATGTGTAGCCGGTACACTTTGATGGTGTCATTAGTTTAGCCAATGTTACAGAATTTAGAACATTGTCGAGAAAGGGAAATTATACAAGTATGGGCCAGCTGTGAACTGCAATACATGAATTGTTGACTTGTGTAAATTAAACCTTTAAGTGACTGAGCACTATTTACAGAAACAACAGGAGTTGGTGATAGGGCAAACGTTCCAATAATATTTACAACAGCAGAGCCACACCTGCCATAAAAAGCAAAGAAGCATTAAAACAGACTGGTAGTTCTGGGCCACTGTTCTTGGTGGCAAGAGATTGAAACCAAGTCCCGTGCTGTGGTTGACTTCTTTCACTAGTTTAATGACATCGAGTCCCATCCATATTGTAGATTGTGCCAATTCTTCATTTCTCCGATTGGCTGAGTAACAACATCAGCAGCAGCAGTAGTGTGTACACATATATATCACATTTTCCTATTCATGGGCATTAGGTGGTTCTTATCTTCACCCATTGCAAATAGTATAGCAAGGAATGTTGGTGTACAAGTCTGTTTGCATGTCTTTTCAAATCTGGGTGTAGTAGATCAGATTTTTGTTGAGCTGCGACACTACTACCTACATTAGCGATACCATTTTACATTCCTACCAGCAATGGAAACAGGAAATTTTTTTTTTTTTGGTAGTGAGTTTGGTTAGGTTTATTTATTTTATTAAATCCTTTTATTGGGGGCTTGTATAACTAACTCTTTGCACAATCCATAAATCCATCTATTATGTCAAGCACATTTGTTGCCATCATCATTCTCAAAACATTTTCTTTCTTCTTGAGTCTTTGGTATCCGCTCATTTTTTACCCTTCTTCTCCCTCCCTCCCTACCTCACAAAACTTTGATAATTTATAAAATTTTTTTCATGTCTTACACTGTCCAATATCTCCCTTCACCCACTTTTCTGTTTTCCACCCCCAGGGAGGGGGTTATATGTGGATCATTGGTTCCTCTTTTCTCCCCCACCTTCCCCTTACCCTCCTGGTATTGCTGCACTCATTGATCCTGAAGGGTTTATCTGCCCTGGATTCCCTGTGTTTCCGGCTCTTATCTGTATCAGTGTACAGCCTCTGGTCTACCCGGATTTGTAAGGTAGAATTGAGATCATGATAATTGGGGGAGGAAGCATTAAAGAACTAGAGGAAAGTTGCGTGTTTCATCAGTGTTATACTGCACACTGACTGGCTCGTCTCCTCCCTGTGACCCTGCTGTAAAGGGATGTCTACTTGCCTACAGATGGACTTTGAGTCTCCACTCCGCACTCCCCCTCATTCACAATGATGATTTTTTTTTGTTCTTTGATGACTGGTACCTGTTCCTATAGATACCTCGTGATCACACAGGTTAGTGTGCTTCATCCATGTGGGTCTCTATCTTCAAGCCTTTAAGATCCCAGAGGCCATATCTTTTGATAGCTGGTACCATCAGCTTTCTTTTTCACATTTGCTTATGCACCTGTTTTGTCTTCAGCAATCATGTAGGGAAGGTGAGCATCATGGAATGCCAATTTAATAGAACAAAGTGTTCTTGCATTGAGGGAGTATTTGAGTAGAGTCCCAATGTCCTTTAATACTAAACCTATAAATACATGCACATTAGATCTACTTCTCCATCATCATACATAAATATTGGCATGTACACACCTGTATTTAGACCTTTAAATACTCTTTGACTCCTAATTCTTTCCTCTATTTCCTTTTGCTTTCTTCTTGTCCCACTATCATGCTCAGTCTTCATTTGGATTTCAGTAATTCCTCTAGGTTATACTGCTCTTGATCAAGCCCTACCAGGCCTCCTGCACCCTCCTGGCCATTGATTTTGAATCACTTATTGTTCCCTTGTCCCTAGGTTTGTTAACACCCACTTCCTTTCCCCCCACCCCCGCCTCCCCTGCTCCCATATCTCCCCAGAACCAGCAGTCCGTTGTTTTCTCCTTCAGATTGTTTATCCCGCCTATTTTTTCTAGATAGAATTGCAGAGATAATAATATGCACAAAAAACAAGACAGAGCAAAACGAAGCAACAAAAGAAAACCAAAAAAAGACAAAAAAAAAAAAAAAGAAAAGCCTGTAAATAGTTCAAGGTCTGTTTGTTGACCTTTAGGAGTGTTTTCCAGTTGAGTCTGATGGGGTGGCACACTCTGGCCCCAAAGTCTATTTTTTGTACTCCCTCAAGACTTCTTTGCTCTGCTTCCTTTGCTGTTCTGTTGCATGGCTCTTAGTGTTTTGCCTCAGTGTGATGGGGTCAGATTGGGCACAGTTCCCACACTGTGTTTCCAGTGTTGTCCCCTGGTAGCACTATGGGTCAGTGAGGTACATCGTGTCTCATAGTGGACTGGCCATATGGTCCTCTCTGTGCTTTGACTTCTCTGAGTGGAAATATCGTCCTCAGGGCTTGGTGGGCCAGGATGTGTTCCACTTTGAACTACTTTCTTGTATTCATAACACTTGTAAATTCTTGTTTTAAAAATTTGTCCCCCATCTTCCTGATGTCCTTCTGAGAAAACAATCACTGTAAGCAATGTCTGGTTAAATTATATATCAAAAGAAATCTTTTTATTTTCCCACCTATAAATGTGATTTTTTTTAGGACATTTGATGTATGTTTTTAAGTACTTGGTATTAGGTGTATTTGTGCTTAGTTTGTACAATGTAGACCATAATCTGGTACCCATAGAGTGACAGCAGATAGAAAAACCTAACAGCACAGTGTGTGCATTTTTCCTGTTTTCAGGGCCTAGTGCATTATGTGGAACAAAGCATGGTGGACCCTTTTTATATTCATCTAATTGCTTTAAAATGCTAAAGTAGATACTTACTCCTTTTGTTCTTCTGGTTTTAAAATGTGATCCATATCAAGTGTCTAAGAAGATGTGCATTTTATAGGGTGAAACTACTTCCTCTGTATATGAAAAAACCCTAAAGTATAGTAAAAAATATAGATGGGGAAATAGCAAATATTTGTTGAATGAATAAACTGCTGACTCCATGTCCAGCTACAGTAGTGTGGTGAGGATTCGGAAGTGCTCCTAGAAGCGGAGTGCTCATACAATAGAAACATCATGTAAGACCACCTTCTTCGGGCCATGATGTCAGGTTTTCTCTTACCTCAGTGAACAAATAGGACACTTGTCTTTTGAAATAATAGAAAGCAATCAGTGTGCAAAACTGTACAATACCAAATGGTTAAAGGAGATTAAATTATTATAGTATCATTGCATTGACAAGTTAGTTAACTTGGCTTTTTCTTAATTTAATCTTGTAATGTGTAAATAAAAGTTCTGAAGTAGAAGCAGCACAATTTGCTTAGGTAAACTGTTACGTACAAATAGGTAAAAATGTGTACGTGTATCAGTCCTTTGAAAAATATCATGGAAAAGTTAATTTTTTGGTTCTGTAGTGCCAGGAACTGGATTTAATGGTTTCTTGTGGGGATTGTAGGGGTGGTTGGTGGGAAAGAGGAAGCTAATAACAATGAGTACAAGAAATAAGAAAATGTTCTAAAATTGATTGTAGTGGTAATTGTACAGTTTTTTGTACAATTCTTAATAACTATTGAATTGTTTGATGTGAATTGTTACATGTCAATAAAACTTGAAAATTTTTGTTGTTCTGCAGTGTATTTATCCATTTTCTCCTTAATTCTCTTCCTAGTAATGAAGCAAAATCAGACGGAAGAAGCAATTTGATACCAACCATCAAATTTCGGCACTGTTCTTTGTTAAGAAATCGACGCTGCACTATTGCGTACTTGTAAGCTGCTGTGATTTTACTTGTAGTAGCAGGAAACAAAGAAGAGTTTTCCATGGGGTTTCTCAATTAAGTTTCTGGTTGATAGCAACAGATCTCAGATTTATTTATCTCTGTGGTTATGCATGGAGCCCTGGTAGCATGGTTACTTGTTGGGCTGTGATCTACATGGTCCACAGTTCAAAACCACTAGTAGTTCCGAGGGGAAAAGGCCGTGTTTCTATTCCTGTAAATAATTACAATCTCGGAAACCCACAGGGGTTTGCTATGAGTCAGCATTGGCTTGATGGAAGTGAGAGTGTTTTCAGTGTTTATGCGCTGGACTGTTAACCAGAAACAGCATTTCAAAACCACCAGCTGTTCTGCGGGGAAAAGATGAGGCTTTCTACTCTTAAAAAAGAGTTACAATCTCGGAAACTCACTGGTGCGCTTCTATCCTGTCCTTACAGTGTCAGTATGAGTCAAACAACTCCATGTGGCAGTGAGTTATTTCTTTTAAGTTTGATTTAATGTAAGCATTTTAATTTCGTTTTTCCAGTTTAAAATTTGTATTGTAAAAGATTGCACTATTCTTGAAAGCAGAGAGAATAATATAGTGAAGCTCCTGGAGTTGTCTTATAAATTTAACAATACATTTTCCATAATTTATGACATATGTATGTTAGGCTACTTAAAACTAAGTACTAAACATCAGATAACATTTTACCACTATATACTTTAGGATACATCTCTAAGAAATAAGGGCCTTTCTGATCTTTTTCCACATTACTGCTGTGTCACCATCACAGTTACGACAATGAACAGTGCTAGGGGCATCAGCCCAGTTCCTATTCCCGATTTCTGGTAGTCCCAAAGATGTCTTCTTAGAGTAGATCTATTTGCATCAGAATCTTAAAAAAAAAAAATCCACAAATGACAGTTTAGTTGATAAGATCCTTGAGTCCTTACTGATAGAACAGTGTCTGATTTCCTGCTTGTTTCTATGCTAATACTCTCAATGTCCTAGGTATGACCGGTTACTGCGGATTCGTGCACTTAGGTGGGAATATGGCAGTGTGTTGCCTAATGCTTTACGATTTCACATGTCTGCTGAAGAAGTAAGTTAGCACTTTTTCAAGTTAATGATTTTGGGAAAATACTGAGATCCTGGCTTTTTTTTTCTACAATGATGTTTACTGGTATTTCTCTGTTTTCTGTAAATTTTCTATATTTTGTTTGTGAGAATGTGTAGAGGTAAATATAAACTACTAACTCAGCAGTTTGTATATATAATTTATTGACACATACTTTTTGAATTAAGCAACCATTCTTACCATACTTTTCTGAGTTATTCCTCACTAGCATAAGCTTACTACTCCAAGATTCCTAGCTAATCTTTTGAGTTGCTATCATTTGATCCATGATTTGATCACCTTTTCAGCAATAAGTTTTCAGCGTTTTTTAAGCAGTTAGTACTTACTGCGATAGGCATGGGAAGTATAAAACCAAACTCATTACTCTCAAGTCGATTGTGACTAAAACTGCCTCAGAGGTTTATAAGGCTATACATTATTTTTGTTTTGAACTGTCTTATTTGGCACATAATCCATATACACTATCAATCTTTATGGAAACCAACTGCCATATTTTTCTCTTACAGAGTAGCTAAGTGGATTCAAATTGCCAACCTTTCCATTAATAGTGACAAATGTGGCAACTGCCACTGGGGTACCCTCCTGGAAGGGAGTAGTAGTAAGTAATTCTAGTGCTACAGGGAAAACTGACAAACAATAAAAAAAGGAGTTTCTTTTATTTATTAGTGATTCATCAGTGGAGTTGAAAAGCCGACATTATTCTTAGGAGATATGTAGTTTTCTAGTCAGCATGAATAAATATTCAGAATAAGATGAGTATTTGTCACTGAAGGTAGGGTGCTAGACCAGTATTTCAAGATAGAACATTAGAGTCAGAACACTTGGTTTCAACTCCTGACACTGCTTTCTAATCTTGGGCAAGTAACCTCATTGCTCTGTGTTCACTCCTTTATTTACAAAATGGGGTCATAGTGTGTCCTACTACAGCCTTGGTTCTCAACCTTCCTAATGCCACGACCCTTGAATAGAGTTCCTCATGTTGTGGTGATCCCCAATCTTAAAATCATTTTTGTTGCTACTTCATAACTGTAATTTTGCTACTGTTGTGAATTATAATGTAAACATCTGATATGTAGGATATATTTTTAGTTTACAAATTGAACATATTTAAAGCATAGTGATTAATCACAAAAATAGGTAATTATATCTTGTGAAATACTGATTTCTAATTATAAATAAATGAAATTTTGTCTTGAAGCATGGTGTAGCATGAGTAACAGTCTTAATATAACAATAGTGAACTACATTGCTACATTTTGCGACAGTGTGCGTAAAAAGCCAGAAGGTTGAGATAGTTTCTTTCTCACTAGATCAGAAATTCTCCAGACAGTCTTTGCAAGAGCACAAGATCATCTTCCACAACAAATCTACTTCTTTATTTAGACTTGATAACAAACAAGCTGGAAAACCCTGTTTCACAAAGATAAGTTGTTGGAAATGGAAGAAAAAGGTGCAACACAGTCTCAGACAGAACAGGACCTGACTGCAAACACTTGATCCAGAATTTTGTAACTGGCATTATAGAGAAATCAGTTCTCGCTGCATCGCTGTTAGTTCAATAAACGTCTCTTGTGCTATCTCAGGAACATCTTCAACTTTGACTGCAAATGGGCTTCTGGCAAGTGCAAATGAGGTGTCGGGTAGATTTGGAAAGTACGATGAAATTTCATCTGCAAGCATATGCAAGTGTTCTTTCACAGAAATTGTAATCCTTTTGTCTGGTTCAGTGTCATGTTCTTCAAAGAAAACAGATAGGGTAGGCATGTAAATTTTATTTTCTTTTTATTATTTTTTTGGTAAATTTTATTTTCATCCAATTTTTTCCCCCAAAGCTGATGTTTCCTTTGGAATGATCAGATATTTTCAGATAAATCAAGGCATGTTGCATTTTGTCCTTGCAGTAATAAATTGTAACTCATTCAAGATGGCAAAGATGGCAATCAAACTATTTTCTGTATCTCACTTTTATCGCTGCAAAATGCTTTGAACTGCGGTCATGTTTTCTGATAAAAAACGTTTTGAGTTCATCACCATGCTCAAAAACACCTTTTAAAACTTTTCCTCTGGACAACCGTCTCACTTCAGTTGCGAAAGCAGTAGACTGTTTAAAGTGCTCGCCTTTACAAAATTGACAGAATTTATGATGCTTCTCATTACTTCTTATAACTCTTTTGGCCGTGCATTTGTTGCTAATATTTTCTGAGGAGTTATACAGTGAGTTCCGGTGACTTTCGGTGACTCAGTACCAAACGTTGAAATTCAGATTGACATCCTAGCATAGTGGAGCATCATCTGCAAACACCACAAACCTTTTCCCAAGAGATCTTATGCTCTTTCAGAATGAACCAACTATCAAATACATCACGTGTAGTAGTTGCCATTTTAAGAGGTTTGCAAAAAAAGAAACTCATATTTAAAGTCGCCATCATTAATATGCCTCAGGTAAACAGTAACTGTGAACAGTTTGCAACGTCTGTAGATTCATCACGCTGGATGCTAAATATTGGAAGTGGAGCAGATTTACTTTCCTGGATTATCTGATCAAGAATATCAGCAGCCTTGTCTGCTATTCTTCTGCAGGCAGTGTCATTTGATAAGAAAATTGCGCTCAATTTTGTAACAAATTCATCTCTGATCATAACTCGAACAATTTACTGGCCCCTGGCAACAGTGAATCCTCAGCAATGGTGTAGGGTTTCATAGCGCTGGTGATTCTGAGTGCCACCAAATATGAAACTTCAATGACTGCTACGTTTTGTTTGTGGTACTTGCCACCAGTGTCAAGTCTGGCTTTCTTGAGTTTATCATCAGCTTTGCTTTTAAAATAGTTGGTATCCTTGCCAGCAAAGCTCGGATATTTGCTATCAAAATGGCATATTAGTTTGTTCAGCTTCATAGATTCAACTAATAGAACTTCACAACAAGTAAGACATTGTAGTTTCTCAGTTCCTGCTGTCATTGAAGTAAAACCATACCATAAAAAATCCTCACTATCTTTTCTTAACGTTCTTCTACATGATCCATTGTCATGGGATGGTTGGCTAATGAAAATAATATATAACCATAGCTTTAATAATACAAAAGATGGCTCTCCCTCCTCCACCACTGCCACCTCCTCCTGCTGTTCCTGCAGCTGCCTGTGTGCTCGTTTGGTGCGGACCTGGTACCTCTTTTGAGAAGACTTCAGCATTCACCCTGGCCAACAAAAAAC
Source organism: Tenrec ecaudatus (assembly GCF_050624435.1). Classification (NCBI taxonomy): domain Eukaryota; kingdom Metazoa; phylum Chordata; class Mammalia; order Afrosoricida; family Tenrecidae; genus Tenrec; species Tenrec ecaudatus. The sequence goes on along the minus strand of NW_027458604.1, from coordinate 13,008 downwards.
TCAAGGGAGGAGTCAAGACTGAGAACAATGATCAGATTAACTTGAAGGTGGTAGGGCAGGATGGTTCTGTGGTGCAGTTTAAGATTCAGAGGCACACCCACTTAGTAAGCTAATGGAAGCCTATTGTGAACAGGGTTTGTCAATGAGTCAGATCTGATTTGATTCGACAGACAGCCAATCAATGAAACAGACACACCTGCACAGTTGGAAATGGAGGATGAAGATACAATTGATGTGTTCCAGCAGCAGACAGGAGGCATCTTCTAAGGGAGCCTGCTCCTTTCCTCCAGAACTCTCTTCCAGCCGACCAAGAATCCATTCTTGATTAGAAAACCACAGTTTGATTCCACCACCTCCTGACAACTACAGTATAGTTTTCTCTTTATTTCATTTCCCCTTCCTCATTCCTTTATTGTACACAAAGTAACTGGTGCATGTACACAAGCATATTAAATTTTTCCCTTTGTTTATTTATTCGTTTACTAAATCACCAATGGTATGTTTTGATCAACATCAGGTGGAGATGGGATGGGGAAAACACTGGTTCTGTGAAAGCTCCCCTTCTCCATCAGTGGCTTGCTCATTCAGCTTCTCTCTTTGTATTTCAGTAGGTTATTTTGCTCTCACTGTTTAACAAAAACAAAAAAAAATGACATGAAAAAAATCCTTGCATGCCTTGTTCGATTGAAGAATTTTTATGTTTTTCATTTATCATTGTAAAACCAAGGACAGTTTTATAACATTTTTGTATGTAGCTATTACATGTAGGGCAATCTGTCTTTAAGTAGGCATAAATTACTCTCAATGAAGCCTAGATAGTTTTCCCTTCAAGTCAAGCGTCTTGTTTAAATTTCTTATTTAAAAAAAAAATAGTACTAAAGATGATACATGGCACAATTTAGTCAATACAGTTTATTAAAATTTCCTATGATTTAACATTCTCTATGTTGTGTTTTTACATACCTGTTACTATCACAAGGAGCAGTATTCACATCAACCACAGCTGAATATAAAAAGACCAATCAGCATCCAGATAAAGTTCCCATGGTACAGATATCGATTTTTTGCAGTAGTTTATGATTTTACCCAGAAATAATAATTCATGAAGTGTCATTTACCACCAATACTGCTGCTTTTAACACTGTCGCTGCTTTTAACACAGTAGCTGCTTTTAACACAGCAGCTGCTCTCTACGCATGTGTGACTTGTCCACATAAACACATTGTGGTGCCAACCCTGTCACATCCACCTTTATTTGTACAAGTTGAATGTGATGGGGTTGTCTGATTATGTCATTACGCTGCGTACTCGTATGTGGGCAGACCCTCCTGGAGATGGATAGAGGAGCAGTGACTTGGTTCCTAAGACCATTGGAAATACATGTTTTCCAATGGTCTTAAGTGACTCCTGTGAAAGGGTCCTTTGACCCCAAAAGAGGTCGTAACCCACAGGTTGAGAACTGCTGTATTAACAGGGTTGTTACAGGATGATTAAGGCTGCCCATTTGGAACATAGCATAGAACGGAATGTGATCAATGCTGTTATTGTGTGAGTTTGGTATAGTATATCACTTATGAAAGAAAGTGTTAGTCTGGGTTGACTAGAGGAACAGTCATACACTCATGTGTATAAGAACTTTATATAAAAGAGCAATTATATATTGAGAAAACATCTCAGCCCAGTTCAGATCAAGTTCCTAAGTCCGATATTAGCCTATATGTTCGGTACTAGTCGATAAATTCCTCTTTAGATTCACAGTATATGTAATGATGCCAAATGCAGGAATATCGCAGGCCAGTGGGTAGAAGGTCTTGTGGATCCAGTGGCAGTGTATGCATTTCAGTGTTGGCACGGGTCTCCTCCAGCTCTCTGACTGTCTCAGCGCAGAAAAGGAAGGCAGAGAGACTGGGTTTGATCTCCATTGAGCTACTTATTTCTGTCATGCCTCAAAATGAGGTCATCAAGCTGCAATTTTATTGACAGGCTGACAGGATATAATGTAATTGCCACGGCATGTATTCAGTAAATTTGCCATGAGTTTTATAAACAATTTACTTGCTAACTGCATTTAAAAAATTTAACTTGAGTTTAATTGACATAATTCATATACCACACAACCCAGTGGTTTAAATATATTAAAAAGAGCTGTGCAGTTATGATCTCCATCAATTTTAGAACATTTTCTTCAGTCTTAAACTCACCATTTGCCCCAGCCTGCCCTGTCCTAACCCAAAGAAACTTAATCCATTTATAGTCTTCACAGTAACTAAGTCCTATCCTAGATTTTATTTAAAGAAAATCATATGCGTATGGATTGTGATAAGAGTTGTATGAGCCCCTAATAAAATGTAAAACACAAAATAAAAAAAACACCTAACTATCCTAAGTCATCATGGCAAAATATTGAATGCTCAATAAACCACTGAAAACTCCAAAAAAAAGAAAGAAAATCATATGCAAAAAAAAAACAGCCCTCAATCCAAAAGAAAATATAAAAACTAGAACAAATTTAAAAGGGACCAAAAGAGAGAAAAACAATAACGTTAAAAATTATCTGTGTTAATCTACTTTCCAATGCACTCAGTGTATAACAAGACTATTTCCATTCTTTGTTCATGGTCTAAGGAGATTCACTGGAGGCTTAATCTGTGTGGGAACTGTGCAAATGGAGTTTGGGCTTCCACTGTCATCCGCAGTCTGCTCAGGTTTTAATCTCTAATACCATTGCCTCCTCTGATCTTGGATTGCTAAGTACATTTCCATGCTTTATTTTTATTCTGTTCATGTTCTGGAGAAAGAAACAAAGTACCTCAGCTTCTTGAGGGAACTACTAAATAATTACGTTACCAGTTAATTTTTCAGGTTCTTTTTCCATGGTCTTTGTGCCGGAATCTTACATTAAGTGGACTTGAGGGGTGTCTCTTTATTATGGTGAAATGAACAGAACATGTTCTTTCTCTAATAACAATAGCTATAGTATTTTTTTAAAAACATAGAGTGTTTAAGAGTAATAGTTCTTGTAGGATTTTATCTTAAAATTTAAGTAACCAATAGATGAGGATTTTATTTTAAACATAAATACATGAACTTGTCGTGCATAAACTTTTTTAGTTTAGTACAAGGTAGTCATGACAAGGCACACAAGTAAGACTTCAAGATGCTGATTTTCGAACCAGAAAATTATAATTAAGAATTATAATGTTAGTCTTGAGATTAGATTTCCATATTTTAGACTTCATTTTGACCTTGAGTTCAATGGAAATCCCTTATAGCTGGGGTCCAAATTCGGTGTTAATAGAGTCTCTACAAGGTCTAGTCTATGGAGAGAATCACTGCCTCTGCCTTTTCCTTCTCACAGCATAAACCGAAATTCAGTTTCTATATGTGAACATTTCACTTTGAACTCACCGATAAGGGATAGGTGATGCCATCTTTAACAAAGATTAGTGTATTATTTTTTTCCATGAAGGTAGACAAATAGTAGTTTACAAGTTAGAGACTCCAAGACACTTTAGAGAGAGATAATCTTATGTCATAATTTCTTTTTTAAAAATCATTTTATTGGGGCTCATACAACTATTATCACAATCCATACATACATACATTAATTGTGTAAAACACCCACTGCCATTGACTTTTAACAATCCTTAAGGATGAGCAAAGTAGAACTGGCTCTTTAGGTTTCTGAAGCTGTATTTCTTTATAGGAGCAGAAATCCCCTTTCTCCCTAGGTGTAACTGGTTGAGTCAAACTGTTGACCTTGGCTTTAGCCAACACATAACCCAATACTAACCAACATAGTAGTGGTGGGTGCCTTCTCGTCAGTTCCGCCTCATAGTGGCCCTGTCTAGATCAGCATGAAGTACTACTGGACTCTGCATCCTCACAATTGTTATGTTTGAACCCATTGTTGAGTTACCGTATCAATTCATCTCCTTGAGTTGTTTTTGTTTTTCCCACTGACTTTGCACTGTACCAAGTATTGTGTCGTTTTCTAAGGACTGGTCTCCTGAAAACATGCCCAAAACTTGTGAGACAAGTCTTGCCATACTCATCTCTAAGGATCAGTCTGGCTGTGATCTTCCGAGACAGATTTGTTTGTTCAGTTAGCAGTCCATGGTACTTTCGGTGTTCTTTGCCAACATGCTAATTCAAAGGCATCTATTCTTTGGTCTTTATTAATTGTTGTCCAACTTTCATATGCTTATGAGGCAATGGAAAATCCCATGGCTAAGGTCAATGGAAAATCCCATGGCATTGCTCAGTCCTCAAAGTGTGACATCCTTGCTCTTCATCACTTTAAAGTAGAATTTCAGAAATCCAAAATATGTTTAGTGAAAGAAATTTGTCACAAAATAATAAATACTGTGTGGATCTATTTAAAGTACAAATAATGAACAGCACTAAACTAGTGTTTTAGGGATGCATTCTTGGGTGATAATGTAAAATTTTCAGAATGGAACAAAATGATAAGTCTCCATTTTGGGGCTGAGGATGTGTTACTCCTTGACCAGGCTGTTTCTTAATAATGTCATTAACCTGTACATCTTTGTTTTGCCTACCTTTCTGTAATTATACATAAATAAGATTCTGAGGAGATTGCAACTAATGTCACAAAACAAAATATATATAAATTACTGTATAAAACATGAGTTTTCTCTGTAAACTTTCACCCTAACCATAATAGACTTTAAAAAATAACAAATGCCTTTTATTATTATTTCCTTCCCCCAGCCCTTTGGCAACTCTTAATCTACTTTTTTACATTTATAGAATTCCGATGACTGACTTTCCTACAAATGCAGTCGTAAAATAATGTGACCTCTTGCGCCACTTTACGTGTGATAAAGGTTTACCCTTGTCAGCTACAACTTAGAACTGAATTCCAAAGTAAGCCTCACTATCTTCTATTGTGTGCACTCCTCATTTTGCTTGTCCTTCCTTCTCTTTGGGGACATTTGCATTGTCTGCTCAAGCATGTTGTTCCATTCTTATAAAAAGAGTCCGTGCAGTATTTAATGCGACCATAACTGAATCATGTGTTTTTCGTAGTGTTGTTTCTGGTTGAATGGTTTTTTTAGATCTGTGCTTAGGTCTACTGGTTTGTAAGCTATGTGATAACAAGAATTTTGTCTGTTTTGGTTGAATGCTCCATCCTAAGTGCACAGACAGTTCCTGACTCGTAGAAGACAACCATTAATGTTCGCTATATAAATACAGGAATGCCACACTCATGATCTACATGGGCGTATGTGCTGTTTGAAGTCACGATTACACAATGTTGGCAAGCTTGTTTTCTTTGTCACTTGGTAAAAAGACCATTTTTCTGTTTTCAGATAGAATGGTTCAATTGTTATAAGAAGTCCCTTGCTACTTACATGAGGTCATTGGGAGGAAATGAAGGTTTGGACATAACACAGGATATGAAGCCTCCCAAAGCTTATATATTGAAGTAAGTTTTACCTCTTGAGAATGGATTTTATTGAATGTGTGGATTATGCTCCTATTATGTAAGAAGGGGATATGAATATAGTTTTGTTAGGTGCCACCAAGTCCTATTCATAGTAACTAGATGTACAACAGAATGAAACACTGCCTTGCCCCGCACCCTCTTCTCAAACATTGCTGTTTGAGCCCATTATTGCAGTCATGGTGTCAATGTGTACCACTGAGAGGCTTCCTCTTTTTGACCATCCAGGGACTTGCCATCCAGATGACATATACACGGAGTCGGCCTCTTTAAGGGGCACTCCCGCTGTAGCTCTTCCAGCATAGCTTTGTTTGCTCTTCTGGCTGTTGATGTTTTGTCAGTGCTTTTCTGCGATATCATAATTCATAGTTATCAATTCACCTCTGTCTTATTCATTGTTCACCTTTCATATACATATTAGGTGATTAAAAAATAGCATGGCTGGGGTCAGATAAACCGAGGACTAGTTTTCATAGTTTTACTGAGATAAAAGGACCCCTGGTGGTACAGTGGTTACACATTGGGTTGCGATCAGCATGGTCCGCAGTTCAAAACCCACAAAAACTCTGTCCCTTGACTCCACCCCTTGAGGGATAAGATGGGGTTCCTGCCAGGTCTAGAGGCCAGGTGTGTGGATTTCTCACCCAATGGGGGGGTTAAATTAAACCTCTCAAGTCTACTTTGAGATTGGTGCGGGAAGTGCTAGGCTTCTCTTTCCCCCTTGCCCCCTAATTGTGTTGTTTTGCTAACACATTTCCTGCTTGGGGGTGGCAAGGTGAGGAATGTTGAGCAAGGGCTGGTGGAACTGTAGAACAAAGCAAAAGTTAAGCTTGGCTAGTGACTGTCTGCACCAAGCTGACTCTGCAAAGCTGTTCTTCACCAGAGGACAGCAAGCCAAGAGGCTTGGTCAGCTGGGTTAGCTCAGGGACCAGAAAAAATTGGCTATGCCAGGCAGGAGGGACGCTTCCCCAGCGTGTGGACAGCCTATAACAAAGAGGGGAATCTGTTAGTAGTTGCTACTGCTCTCTCAGTTTAAGAAGCTTGGATGTACTTCATATTGAGATTCTCTTCCATGAAGTTTAGGATATCGCTCCTAGTGGACCTTCTCTATAATTGCTGAGAGTTGTCCGAGTTTGTTGTCTGACAGTCATTTTGCTGACTCTGCTGCTCTTTAACACTTTAAAGAAGTCTTTTGCAGCATTTATCTCATGGCTTGATTTCTTCACTAATTCCATGAATGTTGATTATGCATTGAAATAAATGAAATCCGTGTCAATTTATTTTTTTCTCTTTTTATCATTGTGTTTATTGGCCCGAGCATGAGGCTTTTTTTTTCCATTGAGCCATAATCCCTACAGAAAGCTTTAGTCTCAGTTCTTCATTAATGTGTTGAATCCTCTTAGCTTTCCATAAGCAAAGTTGTATCATATGCATATCACAAGGTCTCTGCTTTTACACTGGACATTTTAATACTTTCATATTGAAAGTTACTACCACTAAGGAAGTACTTACCAAGGAGCTTCAAATGTTTCTGGGACTTTTTTCAGTTTTTAAATTCCATATTTGCACACACTTGAAGTCCCTGTCATATAGTTGTCATTTTGTTACTTGTTAAGTGGGTTATCCTCTCTTTGCTCCTCATTTCTTCCAGTAGTACCACGTACTTTGGCGCTTAGTTAATTTTTGGATTTTGAACCATCTTTATTATCCTCTTTTGTATACTTTTGAATATTGAATAAAGTAGACCAAAGAAAAATGTTTGCATTCAACTTAGGTGTTGGCTAAATATGTTAGGTAGCCAGAATAGGGGCCATAAAGGGGGAGTGTTAGTCTGGGTAGACAAGAGAAACAAATTCATAGAAACTCATGTTTATAAGAAAGAGGTTTATATAGAAGAACAACTGAATATTGCGAAAACGTCCCAGCCCAGTCCAGGTCAAGTCCGTGAGCCCAATATTAGCCCATATGTCTGATACCAATCTGTAAAGGCCTCGTCAGACTCACGAAACATGCAATGACTCCTATTGCAGGACGATCTTGAACCAGCGAGTAGAAAGTTTTTGGATCCAGTAGCATTGTAAACATCTCAGCGCTGGCAGGGTTCTTCTCTATGTAGCTTCTCTGGCTCCAGAGGTCTGTTGCATCAGGGTAGGTCCGTGTGGCTTTCCCAGCTACCAGGACGTAGTGCCATGTGTCTTGCCAGTAGAGCATCTCCAAGGAAGTGAGCTGAGAGAGAGAAGCGTCTCCTGTTTAAGGAGGAAATACTGGAGTTCCCAGAATTCTCAGGCGAAGGCAATGCCCACACAGAGGCCTCACTGGCTATCCTGATTGACCAACTAGACTCCACCACTTCACTCTTAATCCTCTCAAGTCCCAAATTGACATCAGATTACATAAGCACCACAAGGGGGTTGTCTCCGCACTAACTGCATAAGGCTAAAGCAAAAGGATTGGAAGAAATCAGGCATCCGTTAAATTTTAGAACAATCAAACTGAGCATGCTCAGACAAGAGCTCCCTCCGCCCCGAGGGGAGGTCCACCAGGGCACACAGATTAGGCTCAGTTACATTACCTCACACAGGTGGGCCTAAACTCAAGCCAGTGGAACCAACCAATACCTTCAACCATGCTTCCCCCAGCCGTTGTGGAAAGGAGGGAATAAAGACCCTGCCTTGACTTCCTTCCATTCCAGCATTCTCCACAAGTGGGGGGTGGGAGCCCTTTTGGCCCCTGGGATTTCCTGGTTCCACGTGCTGGGTTACGTGTTCCTGTTCTTTCTATGTGTTTTTTCCCCATTCAGCAGTGAACCCATGTGCAGTTCTGCGGATCCTTGTATGCTTTCTTAAAACAATGTGTATTATTTGAGGCTGTAATACCTGAAACTTCCCTTTTCCCCATAAAATCACTTGGATTACAAACCTGCTTCTGCTGTGTGAATTCTTTCAGGTACCTGAATCCAGGAACCTAACACCTTTTTCTCTATATTGCTTCATCTTGCAATCTACTCTCCTTGTATTTCAATCTAAAGGAATGTCTCAACATTCCCTCAGGTTTTATTTGTTTTCTTGAATTTTATCCTCATTTATAAAGGAAAGTTTTGCTGGCTATAGGAATCTTGGATGGCTGTTCATTTCTTTCATTATTTTAAATATGTGACTCTATTACCTCCTGGTTTCCAGGGTTTCTATATATGTAAATTGGTACTTCATTTTATTTGATATTGTCAAGATTTTATCTTTTTTTTAAAGAGTTTGATGATAAGATATTTTGGTGTGGATCTCTCAGGCTTTCTTCTGATTTGGAAATTCTTAAGTGTCATTGATATGTACATTCTTGTCCTTTGTCAAGTTTTGGTAATGTTCTGCTGTTGTCTATTAAGTTTTATTTAGTTACCCTTTGCCCTCTTCTGGGACTTCCATAATATTTGCATTGATTTGCTTGATGGTGTTCCTTGGGATCATGTTTCTTTACTTTTGTTCCTCAGACTCAATAAGCTGTTCTGTTCTTCTGCCAACTCAAATATCCTGTTGAGTTATCCAGTAACGTTGTTTCTCTTATTTGTTAGTGCTAGTAATTGGATTGGCTTCTTTAAATGTAGGAAGACATATCAGAGGGCCGTATTTGACTTTCTCTGGCTTCACTGTTTCCATGAGGCAGAGTTCAGACATGCCTCCATCCTTCATCCTTCAATATCTATTCTGACACCACCCACTCCTCCCTCACACACTGCCTTTCTGTCGGGTTCAATTATCGGTCCCAGTTGGCCTCACAGAACTCACAGACAATATTCACAATTTAGTGGGCTTATTAAGGAAGGTAACTAGTTACCACAAGTCAGCATCAGGAAACAGTAAGTGTACCTCTCCTGTCATCCAGCAGTCATGTCAGTCTTTAGTCCTTAGCCTCTCAGTCACATAGTCCCTTTGCCTCTTTGGGCCAGAAAGGCAGCCCACTGCTCTGCCTCAAAGTATCATAGTCTCAGTATTGCTCCTCTGTTTTATGTCATGGACGCCTTGCCTCAGCTCTGGTCTTGGCCTAGTCCCTCTGTTCTGTCCCATGGTCTCTGTGATGCAGCCTTTGATGCCTCCATCTCAGTCTCTACCACTTCAGACAAAGATCTCAAGTATGTCCCACTAGGGCCTCTTACACCTTGATGGTCCAGCATTTCTCTGTGTTCCTGCTTCTGAGATGGCTTTTCCACATAACCATCCCTCCAAAATGGGATTTTAACCATAGCCATATAGGCTAGAATTGATAATACAATGCATAAGAGATGATGGCTAGATGGGCCTTATTCATTGACTACATCTCTTCATCTCTTTCTTAGGATCCCTGCTGACATTGTAGGATAGGCATTGATTGGACTGCTAACCATAAGGTTCCAGAACCAAACTCTCTGGTATTGAGTCAATGCTGATTCCTAGGGATCCCCTATGGGTTTCTGAGTAGAAAGCCCAGGCTTACTCCTACTGGTACTGGTAGTTTTGAACTGTCGACCATGCAGATTGCAACCCAGTGATTAACTGCTGTACCACCAGGGTTCTGAGGTTCTTAAGGTTCAAATTTACCAACTGTTGCTCAGGAGAAAGATGAGACTCTTAGTTTCTGTAAGGATTTACAGCCTTGGAAAACCAATATAGGGTCATTGTGAGTTAGAATCAACTAGAGGGCGGTGATAGAATCTCTTTATAGATATTTTAATTTATGTATATATATTGCTAACCCAGTTTTCTTTTGTTCTTTGGGCCTGTTTTTTTCCTAATTGTTTTATTAGGGGCTCATAGAACTCTTATCACAATCCATATATATACACGTACATCAATTGTATAAAGCACATCTGTACATTCTTTGCCCTAATCATTTTTTTACATTTTATTAGGGGCTCATAAATTCTTATCACAATCCACACATATACATACATCAATTGTGTAAAGCACATTCCTACATTCTTTGCCCTAATCATTTTGAAAGCATTTGCTCTCCACTTAAGCCCTTTGCATTAGGTCCTCTTTTTTTCCCCCCTCCCTCCCTTGCCCCCCTCCATCATGAGCCCTTGATAATTTATAGATTGTTATTTTGTCATATCTTTCCCTATCCGGAGTCTCCCTTACCCCCCGCCCCCCCACCCTTCTCTGCCGTCCGTCTCCCAGAGAGGAGGTCACATGTGGATCCTTGTAATCAGTTCCCCCTTTCCAACCCACTCACCCTCCACTCTCCCAGCATTGCCCCTCATACCATTGGTCCTGAAGTTATCATCCACCCTGGATTCCCTGTGCTTTCAGCTCCCATATGCACCAGTGTAGAATTAGGATCATGGTAGTTGGGGGGAGGAAGCATCCAGGATCCGGGGGAAAGCTGTGTTCTTTTTTTTTTTCTTTCTTTTTTTACATTTCATTAGTGGCTCATACAACTCTTATCACAATCAACACATATACATACATCAATTGTATAAAGCACATCCCTACATTCTTTGCCCTAATCACTCTCAAAGCATTTGCTCTTCACTTTACCTTTGCATCAGGTCCTCTTTTTTTTCTCCCCTCCCTCATGTGCCCTTGGTAATTTATACATTGTTATTTTGTCATATCTTTCCCTATCCGGGGTCTCCCTTACCCCCCCCCCCTCACCCTTCTCTGCCGTCCATCTCCCAGGGAGGAGGTCACATGTGGATCCTTGTAATCAGTTCCCCCTTTCCAACCCACTCACCCTCCACTCTCCCAGCATTGCCCCTCATACCATTGGTCCTGAAGTTATCATCCACCCTGGATTCCCTGTGCCTCCAGCTCCCATATGCACCAGTGTACAACCTCTGCCCTATCCAGTCCTGCAAGGTAGAATTCGGATCATGGTAGTTGGGGGAGGAAGCATCCAGGATCTGGGAGAAAGCTGTGTTCTTCATCGGTACTGCATCGCACCCTGACTGACCCATCTCCTCTCCTAAACCCCTCTATGAGGGGATCTCCAGTGGCCGACAAATGGGCTTTGAGTCTCCACGCTGCACTTACCCCTTCATTCACTATGGTGTGTGTGTGTGTGTGTGTGTGTGTGTGTGTGTAAAATTAAAAACTTTTATACAATAGCCTATACTCCAGGATAAAGTGTAGCTATCTGCTTTGTACTCCTCCTGGATCATTGCAGTATCCCCACTTTGGGAAACACTGCTATAGAGGGACAGGAGTATGGAAATGCTTATAGTGCCCTCTCTGCAACAAACTTTGATTCACAGTTTTAAGGTAATAGTGATGTGTGAGCTGAACTATATTAAGCTTACATTTTATAGGTCAAAAATGATTGGATGTTGGCACTTTAATTTCAAGCATCTTAATGTAATCTAACATTCCATCTTCCATAAATTTTGTTTTATTTTTAAAATACTAAATGAAAATTAATTGATTGCTAAGTTACTGTGTAAGCAAAATGAAAGAGCATGAAACTGAATCTTTTAAATGTATTTTTAAGTATTCCTGAGAAACAAGAGATTGGAAGACTTGATTTCCTTTGAAAAACAGTTTGTTCACTCACTCAATGCATGAATATCTCCTTTTATTAAATTGGAACTCTATGATGCTCACTCTCCCGACACAACGGCTGGAGCCAAAGTGGGTGAACAAGTAAATGTGGTGAAGAAAGCTGATGGTGCCCGGCTATCAAAAGAGGTAGTGACTGGGGTCTTAAAGGCTTGAAGATAAACAAGCGGCCATCTAGCTCAGAAGCAACAAAGTCCACATGGAAGAACACACCAGCCTGTGTGATCGAGTGGTCCCGAAGGGATCAGTTACCAGGCATCAAAGAACAAAAAATCATATCATTGACTGCACACCTCCATGATAGGATCGCTGAAGACAAATGGGTGCATAAGCAAATGTGGTGAAGAAAGCTGATGGTGCCTGACTATCAAAAGAGATAGTGTCTGGGGTCTTAAAGACTTGAAGGTGAAAAAGCGGCCATCTAGCTCAGAAGCAAAAAAGCCCACATGGAAGAAGCACACCGGCCAGTGCGATCACGAGGTGCCAAGGGACCAGGTATAAGGCATCATGCAAAAAAAAAAAAAGATATGTGTGTATGTATGTGTACATGTGTGTATATGTATATATGTATATGTATATATGTATATATATACCATATTAAATGAAGGGGGAAGTGCAGAGTGGAGACCCAAGGCCCAAGTGTCGGCCAATGGAGATCCCCTCATAGAGGGGTTTAGGAGAGGAGATGGGTTAATTAGGGTGCGAGGTAGTACCGATGAAGAACACAACTTTCCTCCAGATCCTGGATGCTTCCTCCCCCCAACTACCATGATACGAATTCTACCTTGCAGGGCTGGATAGGGCAGAGGCTGTACACTGGTACATATGAGGGCTGGAGGTACAGGGAATCCAAGGTGGATGATACCTTCAGGACCAAGGGTGTGAGGGACGATGCTGGGAGAGTGGAGGGTGAGTGGGTTGGAAAGGGGGTACTGATTACAAGGATCCACATGTGACCTCTTCCCTGGGAGAGGGACAGCAGAGAAGGGGGGTAAGGGAGACTCCGGATAG